>NC_059218.1:43072795-43077795 GCF_020615455.1 Coregonus clupeaformis | reverse complement strand
GTAGTTGTGGTCTGTAGTTGTGGTCTGTAGTTGTATAATCAGTAGTTGTGGTCTGTAGTTGTGGTCTGTAGTTGTGTGGTCTGTAGTTGTGGTCTGTAGTTGTATAGTCAGTAGTTGTGGTCTGTAGTTGTGGTCTGTAGTTGTGGTCTGTAGTTGTGGTCTGTAGTTGTGGTCTGTAGTTGTGGTCTGTAGTTGTGGTCTGTAGTTGTGGTCTGTAGTTGTGGTCTGTAGTTGTGTGGTCTGTAGTTGTATAATCAGTAGTTGTGGTCTGTAGTTGTGTGGTCTGTAGTTGTGGTCTGTAGTTGTATAGTCAGTAGGTGTGGTCTGTAGTTGTGGTCTGTAGTTGTATAATCAGTAGTTGTGGTCTGTAGTTGTGTGGTCTGTAGTTGTGGTCTGTAGTTGTGGTCTGTAGTTGTGGTCTGTAGTTGTGGTCTGTAGTTGTGGTCTGTAGTTGTGGTCTGTAGTTGTATAGTCAGTAGTTGTGGTCTGTAGTTGTATAGTCAGTAGTTGTGCTCTGTAGTTGTGTGGTCTGTAGTTGTGGTCAGTAGTTGTGGTCAGTAGTTGCTAAGTAGGCCTACGTTGGTTGAAGAAAACACTACATTACTTCTACTTCCCACTATATTTAGCCAACTGTACAAAGTTTCTACCGGTAGCTTGCAAAGTAAACACACAGACGTGATCCAGGTTGTTTTAAACTCAGATGTTTTATTTACTGTCTGCTATTTAGCTACCTGGTGTTTACTTACAGCACATGGTCATTATTACTCAATATTAAAGATATGCTCCGGAACTTTGGCGACTACGTAAGTATTTTTTTTAAACCTCCCGCCTTGGGCTGGATGTGTCAATGTGTAGTTCATACATGCATAATCTATGAGCAGAATTACTGTCTTACATCAATTAGCCACAAAATCCATAGTTTGAAAGTTACTGTTTTCTGGAGGTTGTGTGCGGCGCCATTTCCCCGACATGTGACGTAGCGCGCAGTTTCCAGGAACCCCTTTCGGCTCTTGAGCACTACTTTCAGAACTACTGGCCCCCAAAAAAATATGCAAATCTTATGGAGAATCTCTTTAACCTGATTTTAACCTTTTTTATTGTAAAGTTTATTTATTTATTTTATTATTTATTTTTGTGATTTTTTGTGATTTTTTTTGGGGAGGCAGTAACACAAGCCCCACTATCGCCCTATGGGCCTCCCGAGTGGCGCAGCGGTCTAAGGCACTGCATCTCAGTGCTTGAGGCGTCACTACAGACCGAGTGGCGCAGCGGTCTAAGGCACTGCATCTCAGTGCTTGAGGCGTCACTACAGACCGAGTGGCGCAGGCGGTCTAAGGCACTGCATCTCAGTGCTTTAGGCGTCACTACAGACCGAGTGGCGCAGCGGTCTAAGGCACTGCATCTCAGTGCTTGAGGCGTCACTACAGACCGAGTGGCGCAGCGGTCTAAGGCACTGCATCTCAGTGCTTGAGGCGTCACTACAGACCGAGTGGCGCAGCGGTCTAAGGCACTGCATCTCAGTGCTAGAGGCGTCACTACAGACCGAGTGGCGCAGCGGTCTAAGGCACTGCATCTCAGTGCTTGAGGCGTCACTACAGACCCCCTGGTTCGATTCCAGGCTGTATCACAACCGGCCCGTGATTGGGAGTCCCACAGGGCGTCGTCCGGATTTTGGCCAGGGTGTAGGCCGTCATTGTGAATAAGAATTTGTTCTTAACTGACTTGCCTCGTTAAATAAAAGGTTTAAATAAATAAATAAAAAATAAAATAAATAAATCATGTACCACGTGGTGCCGGGTAAGGTAGCTATAGAGTTAAATACTAAGTGCTAGGTACTGGGAAGGCCCCATTATTACAGTTATCTATCTCTAATGATTGGGCTACTTGGTTCGACACAGCAGGTAAATAATCAGTCAAAGGCGGGAGATAAAGTGCTATCTAGGCTACACTACACAAAGCTTTCATCCCAAGGTGTTCAAAGACTTCAAACATTCACAGCTCATTATTCCCCCTGATAATAGCCAACGTTAGGCGAGCGCATATTAGCCTAGTGCAGTCATAATGATACAGTATATTCCACTGGTGGGGGTGGTAGATAGTGTGACTTTGTGTTTTCCACATTCAGCAGCTAACAGGTCTGACAGGCTTGTGTATTTACGTATTACAAGTAGAGTTGAGGATAGTTGTGTGCATTTCATTATCATGGGTTGACTCTGGTGAGGCTTTTTAGGTCAAGGTGTTTTGTTTTTTCCTCATGCAGTTTAGCCAGAACGTGAATTGATGAATAAATCCCTTTCCTAACCTTAACCCTTACCCGAACCATCTTACAATTTCTGGAGAGCTACTGTTCCTGGAGAGCAACCGTCCTAATCTAGCGCACCTGATTCTAGTTAGTTACAACTGGGGTTGGACTTAAAACCTACGGGAGGGTAGCTCTCCAGGACCATGGTTGGAGAGCCCTGGACTAGATAGATGTAAACCTACAGGAGGGTATCTCTCCAGGAACAGGGTTGAAATTAAAACCTACAGGAGGGTATCTCTCCAGGAACAGGGTTGGAGTTAAAAACCTACAGGAGGGTATCTCTCCAGGAACAGGGTTAGAGTTAAAAACCTACAGGAGGGTCTCTCTCCAGGAACAGGGTTGGAGTTAAAACCTACAGGAGGGTCTCTCTCCAGGAACAGGGTTGGAGTTAAAAACCTACAGGAGGGTATCTCTCCAGGAACAGGGTTGGAGTTCAAAACCTACAGGAGGGTATCTCTCCAGGAACAGGGTTGGAGTTAAAAACCTACAGGAGGGTATCTCTCCAGGAACAGGGTTGGAGTTAAAAACCTACAGGAGGGTATCTCTCCAGGAACAGGGTTGGAGTTAAAAACCTACAGGAGAGTAGCTCTCCAGGAACAGGGTTGGAGTTAAAACCTTCAGGAGGGTATCTCTCCAGGAACAGGGTTGGGCAATCATCATATTAAGTAATGTAGGTCTACCATTATCCTTATGTGTTTGAAATATATAATTGATCACATGGCACCAGCTTAGTTCCATCCCTTTGTATAGAAGGGGCAATCAACAAAGGGAAGGAGTCCAGGTGAGTCCAGTGAGCGTAACGATGGTGACAGGTGTGCGTATGTAACAGTGTGGCTTCCGTCCCTCTCCTCGCCCCAACCTGGGCTTGAACCAGGGACCCTCTGCACACATCGACAACGGTCACCCTCGAAGCACCGTCACCCGTCGCTCCACAAAAGCGGCGGCCCTTGCAGAGCAAAGGGAAACAACTACTTCAAGGTCTCAGAGCGAGTGACGTCACCGATTGAAACGCTACTAGCGTGCACCGCTAACTAGCTAGCCGTTTCAAAACCGGCTACGCGTAATGATGGGCAGCCTGGCGCCCTCGAGCGCCAGGGAGGGGGAGCGGGAGCAAGCGTGACAAAGCTGAAATGTCTTGAGTCAATAAGTATTCAACCCCTTTGTTAAGTTGATTTTAACATATATTGACCCAGGGGTGTAAATACTTACACTACCAGTCAAAAGTTTGGACACACCTACTCATTCAATAGTTTTTCTTCATTTTTTACTATTTTTTACATTGTAGGATAATAGTGAAGACATCAAAACTATGAAATAACACATATGGAGTCAAAAAATATTTTATATTTGAGATTCCTCAAATAGCCACCCTTTGCTTTGTACACTCTTAATTTACACACATCCCTTCTGGCTCAGTTAGTAGACCATGGCACTTTCAATGCCAGGGTCGTGGGTTCGATTCCCACAGAGCACCAAAATGTATGCTGTCACTCTGGATATGAGCTAAATGAAAATGCTTATATCTTATCTATTCTAGATATTTGATTTGATAGAATGGAGCACCAAGTTTTGTCATATGGTTCAGCGGAACGGCAGTAAATGTTTGAGCCTGAAATAGGCTAACTACCATGGTAAAAAACTAAACATTCTTTACCAATACCAAATCTAACGGACGTCCTTGTAGTTCAAAAGTTGAAGTGAAATTGAGCTTGTGTGTTTTCCATTGGGGAAGTGAAACACCTTTACACAATGCAGGCCTACCCACTGGACTTCTCTCTGTTTTAGGAGATGTTCCCTCTGATTTCTCAGATAGTATATTTCCATGAGATCAAACAGTTACAGATGCCGTGTCTAAATTTGAGCCAGTTTCACACAGCAGGAAAATAATCCTGCAGCAACAGGAAATGTGAATTTGTGTATGGATTATAATTACATTTTTTTGTTAGGCCAAATCAAGTCTGACATTTTAAAGTGGATATTACAAACTTTAGAAGCCTTTTTTAAACCTTGAATACACTACAAGTTTGCATTTCCGTGCAGGAAAGTTCCTTCAACAGCAGGATGATCAAATTAAGATCCTACATCTGTAGTGAACCCAGGCTGAGATGAGTCATCCCGACTGTAACAACTATCTTTCACCTAGATGGAGGGAAGCAGCACATAACAGTTTGTTGCATAACACAACTTTTACTGGCCTTGTGAGTGTGTGTGGAAAGAAATGTGTGTGTTTTTTGCCAATTTTAATCACAGACTTGTTGTTTGTGTACATGGATTTTATAATGTTGTATGTTTTTCCCCCAACACCAATTTCCATAAATATTTTATAGCAGACACTCATGCCAAATTGAGTCAAAAGCTATTTTGAAATCAACAAAGCATGAGAAGACTTTGCCTTTGTTTGTTTGTCAATTAGGGTGTGCAGGGTGAATACGTGGTCTGTCGTACGGTAATTTGGTAAAAAGCCAATTTGACATTTGCTCAGTACATTGTTTTCACTGAGGAAATGTACGAGTCTGCTGTTAATGATAATGCAGAGGATTTTCCCAAGGTTGCTGTTGACGCATATCCCACGGTAGTTGTTGGGGTCAAATTTGTCTCCACTTTTGTGGATTGGGGTGATCAGTCCTTGGATCCAAATATTGGGGAAAATGCCAGAGCATAGGATGTTGTTAAAGAGTTTAAGTATAGCCAATTAGAA
>NC_059218.1:42940295-43067795 GCF_020615455.1 Coregonus clupeaformis | reverse complement strand
ACCCCACCCCATTTGATTTTGTTAATCTCACTCAGACTCCTATTAACATGGCATAAATCATGGCTAAATGTGTAGAATTGTAGAAAATTATATTTACACTGCTAAAAAAATTAGCGCTCTGCCCCATGGCAAAATGTGTAGAAATGCAGAAAATGAACTTAAAAAAGAACATTTCTCTCTGCTGTGAACCAAATCTCGCTTAGGGCCCCCCTGCCTAGAACCTACCACTGTAGAACCCTAGAACCAAGAACCTGTCAGAGGTCCTGTCTGTCTATGACATGAACCAAGAACATGACTGAGTTCCTGTCTGATTATGAGGTGAACCAAGAACCTGTCAGAGGTCCTGTCTGTCTATGAGGTGAACCAAGAACATGACTGAGGTCCACTTTTTTAAAACTGATTTATCTTAATTTTTGTCTATTGTCCTTCAATAAAATCATTGTGTTGGGTGATTTTAATATTCATGTTGACAAAGAGACTGACTCCAAGGCCATTGAATTTCTGAATCTGTTGAGCTCTATGGACTTTATCCAACATGTTACTGGGCCCACCCATAACCACGGCCATACTCTGGACCTGGTTATTACCAAGGGGCTTTCTATTGACATATCCTCTATTGTTGATGTTGCTTTATCTGATCACCACTGTGTATTTTCTACTACCTTGTTGCCCATAGCAACACAGGGTAATACTGAACGCATTATTAAGGAACGCCGTCTTACCTCTGAAGTTGCTACAGATGTTTATTGAGTGTATGAACAATACTCCACCACCTATTCTGCCTTCCTCTTGTGATGATTTAGTTGATAACTTGAATAGCAAATGAAGGGCAACCATTGATGCCATAGCTCCAGTAGAGTTGGAAAGGCCACATCCAGATGGAGAGCCCCTTGGATGAGGAAACTAATCAATTAAAGAGAAATTGCAGAAAGGCAGAGCGGAAGTGGAGATGGTCAAAGTTGCAGGTCCATCATGATATTCTGAGAGAGCAACTTGGCATATATAACAAGGCAGTTAGAAATGCCAGACGGGCCTTCCTCTTGTGATGATTTAGTTGATAACTTGAATAGCACATTAAGGGCAACCATTGATGCCATAGCTCCAGTAAAGCTGAAAAAGGCCACATCCAAACGGAGAGCCCCTTGGATGAGTGAGGAAACTAATAAATTAAAGAAAAATTGCAGAAAGGCAGAGCGGAAGTGGAGAAAGTCAAAGTTGTAGGTCCATTATGATATTCTGAGAATGCAACTTGGCATATTTAACAAGGCAATTAGAAAGGCCAGACGGGCTCATTTTTCTAATTTGATCACTATTAATAAGAATAATTTCTGAGTGCTCTTCTCGACCATTGATGGCCTATTAAATCCTACCCCCGCATATTTCAGAGACAAGATAACCAACATTAGGCTGGGTATCAGTCAAGCAAGACCTGATGAGAAGTTTGATGATATGTGCCCTAGCCTACCACGCAAAGGCACTGTGGATTTATTCTCCCTGGTTGACACAGACATGCTCAGGAAAGTGATATCACAACTTAAGCCTTCTACCTGCCTTCTCAATCCTATCCCCACCATCTTCTTCAAAACAGTTTTGAATTGCATATCTGAAGAACTGCAAGCTATTGTTAATCACTCCCTGTTTCACAAGCACTTTCCCCACTGCACTAAAAACTTCTATGGTGAAAGCCCTTCTGAAGAAAAGTAATCAAGATTCTTCAGCGCTTAGCAATTTTCTGCCAATCTCCATCCTTCCATTCTTAAGCAAATTTCTGGAGAAATTGGTCTTCAAACAGCAAAATTATTTTTTAAGTGCCAACTTTATAAAAAATAAAAATAAAATAATATTATATATATATATATATATATATATATATATATATATATATATACAGTGGGGAGAACAAGTATTTGATACACTGACGATTTTGCAGGTTTTCCTACTTACAAAGCATGTTGAGGTCTGTAATTTTTATCATAGGTACACTTCAACTGAGACGGAATCTAAAACAAAAATCCAGAAAATCACATTGTATGATTTTTAAGTAATTAATTTGCATTTTATTGCATGACATAAATATTTGATACATCAGAAAAGCAGAACTTAATATTTGGTACAGAAACCTTTGTTTGCAATTACAGAGATCATACGTTTCCTGTAGGTCTTGACCAGGTTTGCACACACTGCAGCAGGGATTTTGGCCCACTCCTCCATACAGACCTTCTCCAGATCCTTCAGGTTTCGGGGCTGTCGCTGGGCAATACGGACTTTCAGCTCCCTCCAAAGATTTTCTATTGGGTTCAGGTCTGGAGACTGACTAGGCCACTCCAGGACCTTGAGATGCTTCTTATGGAGCCACTCCTTAGTTGCCCTGGCTGTGTGTTTCGGGTCGTTGTCATGCTGGAAGACCCAGCCACGACCCATCTTCAATGCTCTTACTGAGGGAAGGAGGTTGTTGGCCAAGATCTTGCGATACATGGCCCCATCCATCCTCCCCTCAATACGGTGCAGTTGTCCTGTCCCCTTTGCAGAAAAGCATCCCCAAAGAATGATGTTTCCACCTCCATGCTTCACGGTTGGGATGGCATTCTTGGGGTTGTACTCATCCTTCTTCTTCCTCCAAACATGGCAAGTGGAGTTTAGACCAAAAAGCTCTATTCTTGTCTCATCAGACCACATGACCTTCTCCCATTCCTCCTCTGGATCATCCAGATGGTCATTGGCAAACTTCAGATGGGCCTGGACATTCGCTGGCTTGAGCAGGGGGACCTTGCGTGCGCTGCAGGATTTTAATCCATGACGGCGTAGTGTGTTACTAATGGTTTTCTTTGAGACTGTGGTCCCAGCTCTCTTCAGGTCATTGACCAGGTCCTGCCGTGTAGTTCTGGGCTGATCCCTCACCTTCCTCATGATCATTGATGCCCCACGAGGTGAGATCTTGAATGGAGCCCCAGACCGAGGGTGATTGACCGTCATCTTGAACTTCTTCCATTTTCTAATAATTGTGCCAACAGTTGTTGCCTTCTCACCAAGCTGCTTGCCTATTGTCCTGTAGCCCATCCCAGCCTTGTCAGGTCTACAATTTTATCCCTGATGTCCTTACACAGCTCTCTGGTCTTGGCCATTGTGGAGAGGTGGGAGTCTGTTTGATTGAGTGTGTGGACAGGTGTCTTTTATACAGGTAGCGAGTTCAAACAGGTGCAGTTAATACAGGTAATGAGTGGAGAACAGGAGGTCTTCTTAAAGAAAAACTAACAGGTCTGTGAGAGCCGGAATTCTTACTGGTTGGTAGGTGATCAAATACTTATGTCATGCAATAAAATGCAAATTAATTACTTAAAAATCATTCAATGTGGTTTTCTGGCAGTGTATCAAATACTTGTTCTCCCCAATGTATATATATGGTTTTGGGGCTGACCACAGCACAGAGACAGCCTTATTTAAAGTGGTAAATGATCTTAGAGCCAACACAGATGCCAAACAGCTCTCTGTCCTTGGACTCTTGGATTTAAGTGCTGCATTCGACACTGTTGACCATGATGTCCTTCTGGACAGACTGGAGAGGTGGGTTGGCCTCTGTTGACCATGATGTCCTTCTGGACAGACTGGAGAGGTGGGTTGGCCTCTGTTGACCATTATGTCCTTCTGGACAGACTGGAGAGGAGGGTTGGCCTCTCCGGTCCAGTTCTAAATTGGTTTAGGACCTATTTAACCGGTCGAGAGTTTTTTGTCACCCTTGGTGAACATAACTCAGAGGAAATACATATCACATGTGCCGTTCCACAAGGTTCAATTTTGGGTCCGATACTTTTCAGTTTATATATGTTACCCCTTCGTAGTGTTATCAGAAAGTACAGCATTGATTTTTGCTACTGTGCAGACGATACACAACTTTACAGTTATTTTTCACCAAAGAATGTTAGCGCCACGGATACATTATTAGACTGTATTAGTGATTTAAATACTTGGATAGCTTACAACTTCCTCCAGCTACAATAAATAAAGACAAGACCAAGGTATTTATTGTGGAGCCAAAGCACAGAGAGAGAATCTGGCTGCACACTTTAATTAACGGGCAATAAAACATTAGGAATGTGACCAAAATAGCTTTTTACCACCTGAGGAACATTGCCAAGGTGCGGCCGTTTCTCTCTCAGGCTGATACAGAGAGACTCATCCATGCTTTTATTACAAGCAGGCTTGACTACTGTAATGCTCTCCTGTCTGGTCTACCCCAGAAAGCCATTGGTCAACTGCAAAACACCCAGAATGCTGCAGCACGGGTACTGACCAAGACCAGACGGAGAGCACACATTACGCCGGTTTTAAGGTCTCTACACTGGCTGCCTTTGATTTTTTGAATTAATTTGAAGATTATTCTATTTGTTTTTAAATCAATCCACGATTGTGTACCCCAATACATGTCAGACATGCTTTCAAGTTATCCCTCAGGTCCTCTGGCACTGGCCTTTTTAATATCCCAAAGCCTAGGAACAAGAGGCATGGAGAGGCAGCCTCTAGTTACTATGCCCCCAGAATCTGGAATGGCCTGCCAGAGAACCTGAGGGGGGCCGAAACTGTGGACATATTTAAAAGAGATCTTAAAACCTTTTTAGCATTGCTTTTCATGATGGCGCCAGAGAGGATGGCTGCCGTTTTACAGCCCTCTAACCAATTGTACTATTATACTTTTTTCGCGTTATTTGTAATTTATTCTGTACATAATGTTTCTGCCATCGTCTCTTATAACCAAAAAGAGCTTCTGGATATCAAAAGAGCGATTACTCACCTCGTATTGGACGAAGATTTATTCTTCAACGAGTCGGACGCGAAGGATATCCTACAGACACCCGACAAGGCCCCAATCCCCGTCATTCGCAGGAGAAAGAGATGGAGATATCGCGGACGTAGGTCGGGGTGCCTTGTAAGGATCCGACGGCGAGCGAGTAAACTGCCTCTTCCATCAATCCTGTTAGCCAATGTTCAATCATTTGAAAATAAATTAGATGACCTAAGATTATGGTTATCCTACCAACGGGACATTAAAAACGGTAATATCTTATGTTTCACCGAGTCGTGGCTGAACGACGACATGGACAACATACAGCTGACAGGATATACGCTACATCGGCAGGATAGAACGGCTGTGTATATTTGTAAACAACAGCTGGTGCACAAAATCAAATACTAAGGAAGTCTCAAGGTTTTGCTCGCCTGAGGTAGAGTATCTTATGATAAGCTGTAGACCACACTATTTACCAAGAGAGTTTTCATCTATATTTTTCATAGCTGTCCATTTACCACCACAAACCGATGCTGGCATTAAGATTGCACTCAATGAGCTGTATAAGGCCATAAGTAAACAGGAAAACGTTCATCCAGAGGCAGCGCTCCTAGTGGCCGGGGACTTTAATGTAGGGAAACTTAAATCAGTTCTACCTCATTTCTACCAGCATGTTAAATGTGCAACCAGAGGAAAGAAACTCTAGACCGCCTTTACTCCACACACAGAGACGCATACGAAGCTCTCCCTCGCCCTCCATTTGGCAAATCTGACCATAACTCTATCCTCCTGATTTCTGCTTATAAGCAAAAACTAAAGCAGGAAGCACCAGTGACTCGGTTAATAAAAAAGTGGTCAGATGACACAGATGCTAAGCTACAGGACTGTTTTGCTAGTACAGACTGGAACATGTTCCGGGATTCTTCAGATAGCATTGAGGAGTGCACCACATCAGTCACTGGCTTCATCAATAAGTGCATTGATGACGTTGTCCCCACAGTGACTGTACGTACATACCCCAACCAGAAGCCATGGATTACAGGCAACATCCGCACTGAGCTAAAGGGTAGAGCTGCCGCTTTCAAGGAGCAGGACTCTAACCCGGACGCTTATAAGAAATCCCGCTTTGCCCTCCGATGAACCATCAAACAGGCAAAGAGTCAATACAGGACTAAGATTGAAGCGTACTACACCGGCTCTGACGCTCGTCGGATGTGGCAGGGCTTGAAAACTATTACAGACTACAAAGGGAAGCACAGCCGCGAGCTGCCCAGTGACACAAGCCTACCAGACGAGCTAAACCACTTCTATGCTCGCTTCGAGGCAAGCAACACTGACGCATGCATGAGAGCACCAGCTGTTCCGGATGACTATGTGATCACGCTCTCCGTAGCCGATGTGAGTAAGACCTTTAAGCAGGTCAACATTCACAAGGCCGCAGGGCCAGACGGATTACCAGGACGTGTACTCCGAGCATGTGCTGACCAACTGGCAAGTGTCTTCACTGACATTTTCAACATGTCCCTGACTGAGTCTGTAATACCAACATGTTTCAAGCAGACCACCATAGTCCCCGTGCCCAAGGACTCCAAGATAACCTGCCTAAATGAATAACGACCCGTAGCACTGACGTCTGTAGCCATGAAGTGCTTTGAAAGGCTGGTCATGGCTCACATCAACACCATTATCCAAGAAACCCTAGACCCACTCCAATTTGCATACCGCCCCACAGATCCACAGATGATGCAATCTCTATTGCACTCCACACTGCCCTTTCTCCCCTGGACAAGAGGAACACCTACGTGAGAATACTATTTATTGACTACAGCTCAGCGTTCAACACCATAGTGCCCTCAAAGCTCATCACTATGCTAAGGATCCTGGGACTAACCTCCCTCTGCAAATGAATCCTGGACTTCCTGACGGGCCGCCCCCAGGTGGTAAGGGTAGGTAACAACACATCTGCCACACTGATCCTCAACACGGGGGCCCCTCAGGGGTGCGTGCTCAGTCCCCTCCTGTACTCTCTGTTCACCCATGACTGCATGGCCAGGCACGACTCCAACACCATCATTAAGTTTGCCGGCGACACAACAGTGGTAGGCCTGATCACCGACAACGATGAGACAGCCTATAGGGAGGAGGTCAGAGACCTGGCCGTGTGGTACCAGGATAACAACCTCTCCCTCATCGTGAACAAGACAAAGGAGATGATTGTGGTCTACAGGAAAAGAAGGACCGAGCACGCCCCCATTCTCATCGACGGGGCTGTAGTGGAGCAGGTTGAGAGCTTCAAGTTCCTTGGTGTCCACATCACCAACAAACTATCATGGTCCAAACACACCAAGACAGTCATGAAGACGGCACGACAAAGCCTATTCCCCCGTCAGGATACTGAAAAGATTTGGCATGGGTCCTCAGATCCTCAAAAAGTTATACAGCTGCACCATCGAGAGCATCCTGACTGGTTGCATCAATGCCTGGTATGGCAACAGCTCGGCCTCCGGCCGTAAGGCACTACAGAGGGTAGTCCGTATGGCCCAGTACATCACTGGGGCCAAGCTTCCTGCCATCCAGGACCTCTATACCAGGCGGTGTCAGAGGAAGGCCCTCAAAATTGTCAAAGACTCCAGCCACCCTAGTCATAGACTGTTCTCTCTGCTACCGCACGGCAAGCGGTACCGGAGCGCCAAGTCTAGGTCCAAAAGACTTCTCAACAGCTTCTACCCCCAAGCCATAAGACTCCTGAACAGCTAATCATGGCTACCCGGACTATATACACTGCCCCCACACCCCCAGCCCATCTTTTTACACTGCTGCTACTCTGTTAATTATTTATGCATAGTCACTTTAACTCTACCCACATGTACATATTACTTCAACTACCTCAACTAGCCGGTGCCCCCGCACATTGACTCTCCACCGGTACCCCACTGTATATAGCCTCCCTACCGTTATTTTATTTTACTTCTGCTCTTTTTTTCTCAACACTTTTTTGTTGTTGTTGTTTTATTTTACTTTTTTATAAAAAATTAATGCATTGTTGGTTAAGGGCTGTAACTAAGCATTTCACGGTAATGTCTACACGTGTTGTATTCGGCAAATACAATTTGATTTGATTTGATTTGATTTGAAAGGGCCTTCCCCAAACTGTTGCCACAAAGTTGGAAGCACAGAATCATCTAGAATGTCATTGTATGCTGTAGCGTTAAGATTTCCCTTCACTGGAACTATGGGGCCTAGCTTGAACCGAGTTTCAGTCTTCCAGAGATTTGAGACTGGGACGGAGGTTCACCTTCCAGTAGGACAATGACCCTAAGCATACTGCTAAAGCAACGCTCGAGTGGTTTAAGGGGAAACATTTAAATGTCTTGGAACGGCCTAGTCAAAGCCCAGACCTCAATCCAATTGAGAATCTGTGGTATGACTTAAAGATTGCTGTACACCAGCGGAACCCATCCAACTTGAAGGAGCTGGAGCAGTTTTACCTTAAAGAATGGGCAAAAATCCCAGTGGCTAGATGTGCCAAGCTTATAGAGACATACCCTAAGAGACTTGCAGCTGTAATTGCTGCAAAAGGTGACTCTACAAAGTATTGACTTTGGGGGGGGTTTTGCTCAAGTTTTCAGTTTCTTTGTCATATTTCTTGTATGTTTCACCCCCAAAAATATTTTGCATCTTCAAAGTGGTAGGCATGTTGTGTAAATCAAATGATACAACCCCCCCCCCAAAAAAAAATCCATTTAAATTCCAGGTTGTAAGGCAACAAAATAGGAAAAATGCCAAGGGGGGTGAATACTTACGCAAGCCACTGTAGCTGTTGAGGACAGTGGTGTCTCTCTATCACAGGTGAATGGTGTTTTAAATGAGCAAAAATAGTTCTACAAGTTATTTTGCTCTGTTTGTTCTTTTCCATATTATGTCTGTCTCTGAGAAGCTACCCAGGAAAGGGCTGAAAATAGCCCATATTAATATGATTATATGTTCATGTTGCCAATTATATTAATGATTACTTCATTGGTAAAGTAGGCAAACTTAGGCAGGAAATGCCAACAACGAACAGTGAGCCATCAAATTCATACCCAGGAAACCCTGGTCAATAAAACACCAGTCTCAACGTCAACAGTGAAGAGGTGACACCGGGATGCTGACCTTCTAGGCAGAGTTGCAAAGAAAAAAGCCATATCTCAGACTGCCCATCTTAATCTATTATTTTTATTGGCCAGTCTGAGATATGGCTTTTTCTTTGCAACTCTGCCTAGAAGGTCAGCATCCCGCCGTCGCCTCTTCACTGTTGACGTTGAGACTGGTGTTTTTTTGCGGGTGCTATTTAATGAAGCTGCCAGTTGAGGACCTGTGAGGCGTCTGTTTCTCAAACTAAACACTAATGTATGTCCTCTTGCTCAGTTGTGCACTGGGGCCTCCCACTCTAGATATTCCATTAAAAATCAGCTGTTTCCATCTACAATAGCCATTTACAACATAAAACATGTCTACACTGTATTTCTGATCAATTTGATGTTATTTAATGGTTAAAAAAAATGATTTTCTTTCGAAAACAAGGGCATTTCTAAGTGACCCCAAACTTTTGAACGGTAATGTACGTGTCTGCAACCACAGCTAATGAAGTCTCTGAAACCCTTAACAGGGAGTTACAGTCCATTTTGGAATGGGTGACCAGTAATTTACTGGTCCTGAACATCTCTAAAACTAATTTGGTACAAATCATTCCCTAAGTTCTAGACCTCAGCTGAATCTGGTAATGAATGGTGTGGCTGTTGAACAAGTTAAGGAGACTAAATTACTTGGTGTTACCTTAGATTGTAAACTGTTATTGTCAAAACATATAAATTCAATGGTTGTAAAGATGGGGAGAGGTCTGTCCGTGGTAAAGAGATGCTCTGCTTTTTTGACACCACACTCCACAAAGAAAGTATAATAAATAAATAAATAAAAAAGCAAGTGCAGGCATGCAGGCGGCAGTTTTGATCATTGTCCAGCCATGTGGTCAAGTGCTGCAAGGAAAGACCTAGTTAAGCTGCAGCTGGCCCAGAACAGAGCGGCACATCTTGCTCTTCATTGTAATCAGAGGGCTGATATAAATACTATGCATGCCAGTCTCTCTTGGCTAAGAGTTGAGGAGAGACTGACTGCATCACTTCTTGTTTTTATAAGAAACATTAATGTGTTGAAAATTCCAAATGGTTTGCATAGTCAACTTACACACACACACTTACGCCACCAGGGGTCTTTTCACAGTCCCCAAATCCAGAACAAATTCAAGAAAGCGTACAGTATTATATAGAGCCAATATTTCATGGAACTCCCTTCCATCTCAAATTGCTCAAATAAACAGCAGACCTGACCGGCACAACGCCTCTCCCCTATTTGACCGTTTTTACATTTATGTAGCTGTTCTCGTTCATTAATGTTCTGTATTATGTCATGTTTCATGTTTCATGAAGACCCCAGGAAGAGTAGCAACATCTAATGTTGATGCTAATAAAATAACAAATACCGATATGGTCATATTCTGTTCCCTTCCTATAGTTATATTTTACGTCATTTAGCAGACGCTCTTATCCAGAGCGACTTACAGGAGCAATTAGGGTTAAGTGCCTTGCTCAAGGGCGAAATCGACAGATTTTTCACCTAGTCGGCTCGGGGATTAGAACCAGCGACCTTTCGGTTACTGGCACAACGCTCTCAACCACTAAGCTACCTGCCGTCCAGTCTGCGTGAGGTGGAATAGGGCTGTTTAATACAGTAATATTCTGTTTCCTTCCTATAGGCCAGTCTGGACGAGGCTACTGACCCGTGGGGTATCAAGGTGGAGCGTGTGGAGATTAAGGATGTGAAGCTTCCCCACCAGCTGCAGCGAGCGATGGCTGCAGAGGCAGAGGCCAGCCGTGAGGCCAGGGCTAAAGTGAGCACACACACACACAGTATATGTGATCCCTTCAGATCTGATCTCTGTAGATCTGTTCCATTCCACTTATTTTTCTCCCTCTCTAGGTGATAGCGGCAGAGGGGGAGATGAACGCCTCCCGGGCCCTGAAGGAGGCGTCTCTAGTGATCGCTGAATCTCCGTCGGGTCTCCAGCTGCGTTACCTGCAGACCCTCACTACCATCGCGGCAGAGAAGAACTCCACCATCATCTTCCCTCTGCCCATGGACGTCATCAGCCACTTCATGAAGAAGTGATGTCATCAACACTCACCATCCACCACTCCTGTCTAATGCAACATTCAATCAGTTGATTCAGGTGATTAGTTGATTTTACAATTCAAGAATGTTTCTAAAAGTTTCATTTATTTTCAATGAGGATTGTTTCAGATTTCAGGTTCTGGTTTAGATGGGAATAAAACACAATCCAGTAACCTTTTAAAGAATGTCTGCATGGTCAAGACGTCTTCATTTGTCTGTTATTGTGGAAATTGAAAACCATTAACTTTTTTTTTCTAGTGAAAAAAATAAATATATACAAATATGTTGAAATACACTGTTATATTGATAATTTATTGGATATTATAAACTGGGTGGTTCGAGCCCTGAATGCTGATTGGCTGACAGCTGTGGTATATCAAACCGTATACGTTGGTAACTAGTTTATAATAGCAATAAGGCACCTCAGGGGTTTGTGATATATGGCCAATATACCACGGTTAAGGGCTGTGTCCAGTCACGCCGCATTGCAACAGCCCTTAGCCATGGTATATTGGCCATATACCACACCCCCTCGGGCCTTATTGCTTAATTGAATGTTATTTTTGATCTTTATATTTCGATATTCCTTAATACACTACAATTGAGAAATCATGCATGTATACTGAACAAAAATATAAACGCAACATGTAAAGGGCTGGTCCTATGTTTCATGAGCTGAAATAAAAGATCCCAGAAATGTTCCATACGCAGAAAAAGCTTATTTCTCTCAAAGTACAGTGAGGGAAAAAAGTATTTGATCCCCTGCTGATTTTGTACGTTTGCCCACTGACAAAGAAATGATCAGTCTATAATTTTAATAGTAGGTTTATTTGAACAGTGAGAGACAGAATAACAACAAAATAATCCAGAAAAACGCATGTCAAAAAATGTTATAAATTGATTTGCATTTTAATGAGGGAAATAAGTATTAGACCCCCTCTCAATCAGAAAGATTTCTGGCTCCCAGGTGTCTTTTATACAGGTAACGATCTGAGATTAGGAGCACACTCTTAAAGGGAGTGCTCCTAATCTCAGTTTGTTACCTGTATAAAAGACACCTGTACACAGAAACAATCAATTAATCAGATTCCAAACTCTCCGCCATGGCCAAGACCAAAGAGCTCTCCAAGGATGTCAGGGACAAGATTGTAGACCTACACAAGGCTGGAATGGGCTACAAGACCATCGCCAAGCAGCTTGGTGAGAAGGTGACAACAGTTGGTGCGATTATTCGCAAATGGAAGAAACACAAAATAACTGTCAATCTCCCTCGGCCTGGGGCTCCATGCAAGATCTCACCTCGTGGAGTTGCAATTATCATGAGAACAGTGAGGAATCAGCCCAGAACTACGCGGGAGGATCTTGCCAATGATCTCAAGGCAGCTGGGACCATAGTCACCAAGAAAACAATTGGTAACACACTACGCCGTGAAGGACTGAAATCCTGCAGCGCCCGCAAGGTCCCCCTGCTCAAGAAAGCACATTTACAGGCCCGTCTGAAGTTTGCCAATGAACATCTGAATGATTCAGAAGAGAACTGGGTGAAAGTGTTGTGGTCAGATGAGACCAAAATCGAGCTCTTTGGTATCAACTCAACTCGCCGTGCTTGGAGGAGGAGGAATGCTGCCTATGACCCCAAGAACACCATCCCCACCGTCAAACATGGAGGTGGAAACATTATGCTTTGGGGGTGTTTTTCTGCTAAGGGGACAGGACAACTTCACCGCATCAAAGGGACGATGGACTGGGCCATGTACCGTCAAATCTTGGGTGAGAACCTCCTTCCCTCAGCCAGGGCATTGAAAATGGGTCGTGGATGGGTATTCCAGCATGACAATGACCCAAAACACACGGCCAAGGCAACAAAGGAGTGGCTCAAGAAGAAGCACATTAAGGTCCTGGAGTGGCCTAGCCAGTCTCCAGACCTTAATCCCATAGAAAATCTGTGGAGGGAGCTGAAGGTTCGAGTTGCCAAACGTCAGCCTCAAAACCTTAATGACTTGGAGAAGATCTGCAAAGAGGAGTGGGACAAAATCCCTCCTGAGATGTGTGCAAACCTGGTGGCCAACTACAAGAAACGTCTGACCTCTGTGATTGCCAACAAGGGTTTTGCCACCAAGTACTAAGTCATGTTTTGCAGAGGGGTCAAATACTTATTTCCCTCATTAAAATGCAAATCAATTTATAACATTTTTGACATTCGTTTTTCTGGATTTTTTTGTTGTTATTCTGTCTCTCACTGTTCAAATAAACCTACCATTAAAATTATAGACTGATCATGTCTTTGTCAGTGGGCAAACGTACAAAATCAGCAGGGGATCAAATACTTTTTTCCCTCACTATATGTGCACAAATTTGTTTTACATCCCTGTTAGTGAGACTTTCTCCTTTGCCAAAATCCATCCACCTGACAGGTGTGGCATATCAAGAAGCTGATTAAAAAGCATGATCATTACACAGGTGCACCTTGTGCTGGGGACAATAAAAGGCCACTCTAAAATGTGCAGTTTTGCCACACAACACAATGCCACAGATGTCTCATGTTTTGAGGGAGTGTGCAATTGGCATGCTGACTGCAGGAATGTCCACCAGAGCTGCTGCCAGAGAATTTAATGTTCATTTCTCTACCATAAGCCTCCTCCAACGTTGTTTTAGAGAATTTGGCAGTACGTCCAACCAGCCTCACAACCGCAGACCACGTGTAACCACGCCAGCCCAGGACCTCTACATCCTATGCCCTCCCAGGCCCAGTCATGTGAAATCTAGATTAGGGCCTATTGAATTGATTTCAATTGACAGATTTCTATCTATGAACTGTAACTCAGTAAAATCTTTGAAATTGTTGCGGTTATATTTTTGTTCAGTGTAGTTTCATTTTTTTTCTCCACAAAAGTAGTGCACTGAGCCTTTACTAGTCCGGTATTAGTGGACTGATAGCCTATATTTTTCTTCTGCATCTATGTCCCCCCACCCCACCCCCGGCAAAAAAATCATAGCATCCCACCTCCAAACGACTTCCCTTTCGCTGCTGGGTGACGAAGACAGGTGAGGGGAAATTTGGGGAACCCGATAATATAGTGGGGTGTGTGTATAGTGTCATCCTAGGTGCCATCTCCACTGCTGCTATGCCCCTGTGTGCAGGGAATTTGCATGTTTGTACAATTGCGTTTCATTGGACTAGGCCCGGTTTTCAGTCAAGTAGCAGTAGACGTTCAGTTCTCCCTAACTGTATACCTCACTGGTGTGTGTAGGGCATTGCAGCACTGCAGTGACTGCAGGAATTTAGTAGGCCGCATAGCATTCCATGCACGCTGTCTTATGAAATTGCATATTTATTATGAAAGAACGTTGTTTGCTACCCGAGTTGAGTTTTCGTGTCCTATCCTCTGACGCCGGACCAGATACAAAGGTGGCAGCATCATGCTACTCTGATCAATCCAGTGGTCTAGTGAGCTTTATTACAATATATTAAAAGCTAGGCCAACTTTTAGAATTCTGAATATTGTTCTAATTCTATATATATATATATATATATATATATATTTTTTTTGGATATATATATATATATTTTTTTTGTTATTGTTTATTTTAACTTTGTGTTTTCTTTATTTTTTTGTTTATTTTTTGTTGTATCATTTTTTTCCCCCTTGTTTTTTTTTGTCATTTAGCAGACGCTCTTATCCAGAGCGACTTACATTCAGTCATATAGCATTGTTTAAATAGTTCCCATGTAATGTTGATGGGGCACTAACCATGTCATATTAGCAGTACTTAAACCAGAGACGGAAGAGGATATCACTTTTTTCTGGTTCAATGGAAGTCAATGAATGAAGCCGAGCAGACCCAGCTGCTTTCGTATTGGTGTCTATGGAAGAGCCACCCTGTTAAGCAGAATGTAACTGATTTTTTCCCCCAATGGTAAACGGCCTGAGTGAACTATCTTCATTTGAAATCCACCATCTTTGCTGGAACTATAAACTACCTGGCAGCCATTTTCCCCAACTGCCAACTGCCTGACAGCTGTTGCTATGATGATCAAGATGTCTCATGACTATTTGCCTTGTTGTAAATTCACCTTATGTAGCCCTGCCAATTTGACCCAGTTCCTGATTGAATGCTGTTGTTTTCCAACTTCCAGCCCATTCCGGCCTGTTGACACACAGCAAACCCAGGGATGAGTTGTTGCTAAATATACATTTAATTCGTCAAAAAATAAATGAAGTGCACAGAATCTGAAAGATATGTTTAATTATATTGGGGATTTATCATTCTCCTAAATTGATGGGATGACTAACTTAGAAAGAATGCATTCTTGACTGGGCTAATGTAGGCTGTGACACCTGGCAAGGCTGTGATTGATGTGAAGAGCTGTTTTAGGGGGTAAAATGAGATAAGGATGTGTCTTCAAATGCTAGACTATACTGGTTCTTTGTGATCTGTGAACCTTCCTTGGACGTAGGAATGATGTCTAAGGGAGCTGGCTCTTCTCACTATGATAGGTTGTTATGATAATCTTGTGCCTGGCTGAAGTGTGCAACAAATGGCGCCGAGGAGATGAGACCAACCCCTGAATCAATGGATTGGCTGAGTAAGTTTAAACCACACTCAGTCCTCTACTCTAATTGGCCAGCAGAGAAGTGGGAAACTTTCTCTGTCAGAGTATTTGGGTATTGTTTAAAAAACAATGTAGTTAGTTCTCTGAAGCGCCCTGTGAGGTATTTCAGAGAGCCTGTATATACGAAACATCATATTTACCATTGAAGGTTTTTGCATTCATTAAAATAACTAGTATATCTTAGAAGTCGTGTTGACCTCTTTTGTTCCTAATACCAGATTTGAATTGACGCGACTTTGACAATTCTCTGTTGAAGACAATTATTTAAAAAAAAATTAAATGTTTGTTTTCATGTAGTAGGATGCCAACGTTAGTACTGTTATCGTTATAATAGACTAAACATGGGGTGGTTAGCTAGCTAGCGTATTTAGACTATTCAATCTAAAGCTGAAGCGTCACAGATAGAATGTAAAGATAATTTACGATTGAGACGAAATACTACGTGACTGCAATCTCGGCTGAAGCGGGAACATTGCCTTTCAATTTCAAATCACTCTGTAAAGCTGCACATCCGCAATGCGGATTGAATTGAGCCCTGTATTTAATCGTAGTTATCCACACCAGCCTGGTCTCATAGACTAGACGTAACATAGTAAACGTAAATCAGGGACACTCATATTAGTATGATATGTTACGTTTGGTACGGTTACATAAGACAGATGGTTACTTAAGGCACAAATGAAAGTAGGATGGATGGGCGGGCATATAATGTGAACGTCTAGTGACCCAAAGGTTGCGAGTTGAAATCTCATCACAAACAACTTCAGCATTTGAGCTAATTAGCAACATTTCAACTACTTAGCATGTTAGCTAACCCTTCCCCTAACCCTAACCTTAACCCTTTTAGCTAACCCTTCACCTAGCCTTAACCCTTTAACGTAACTCCTAAAATTAACCTTAACCCAAACCCAGCGGTTCCCAAACTAGGAGTCGCCTGATGTGAAAATGGTGTTGCGATGACAATTTCCAAAAATCCTCAAAAAAAAAAAAAAAAAAATGGAATGATTGTCTCTCAAAGTCATTGTAACGTGGTTAATCTTAAAAATCTAAATGAAAATTATTCAAATCTAAAATAAAAAATTCAACCAGAGAGCGCCCTTAGATCATGGTAAAAGGCTGCACTTGACCGTTGCACTTGAATCATTCCCACGGTGAATGTCTAGGCCCGCTGCACTATGAAACCACACACCATTGCAGAGACTTTGATATTACCGGCTGCAGTTGATATGGTGAAAACAATGTGTGGGGAGGCAGAGGCACAGAAACTCACATCAATACCTTTGTCAGATAACACTGTGAAACTAAGAATGTATGCTGTAGCTAGCAATCAAGAGGAAACTGAATGAACGACTCAAACTCCCCACCTTATGCTCTCCAGATGGACGTTAGATGTGAAGGCTGAGGTGCATTGACTTTTGTTTGCTACATGTCGTGGGATGGTTCCCGAGCATGAAACAGCAAAGGGGATGTTCAGTGTGCTGCATGGCTATGTCGGCGAAAAACAGATTATATCAGATTCTATCCATCTATCACGGGACGGCGGGCGGGCCTCTGCACTCTTAGCTATGAATGGGTCTCCCTCTGCCATATGGACACATTGTATGATACACAGAGAGCAACTGGTGGCAAAAGAGCTGGGCGCAGAACTCGGAGATATGCAGCAGGTAACTTCAATTGTAAACTACATCAAACCACATGCCTGTTCGCAAAACTACGTGGAGATATGGGATCGGAGCATGACAATGTTCTATTTTCACACCGAGGCTTGGTGGTTTTTCAAGGGGGAGTGTTAGAAAGATCTTTCGAATTCAGAGAGGAACTGTTGTCATTCACAATGGACGTAAAAAAAACAGACTTTGTTGACTTTCTGTGTAATGAAAAGAAAATGTATCTCCTTGCCTACGTAACAGACATATTTTGGGAAACTGAATGAACTGAACGCAAGCATACAGGGGAAATACAAACACATTCTACTGAGTGACCGAATCAGCTAAATCAATTTGACTATGATCCATTCCTGGCTTAGTTGACATGCAGGTAAGTGAAATCGGACAGCTGATCGAGCTGTCATGTGACCGAATGCTGCAGACAACGCATTTACGGGTCACTACGGAGGAGTTTTGGTTCCTGACTCAGAGGGAATACTGTGCCGTCTCCCTCCGAGCATTACAACTCATGGTACGCTGAGTCAGGGCTCTCGTCTGCATTAACAACAAATATCGATCACAGGTTGGATGTGACCGCAGAGATGAGGTGCGTACTGTCGACCACGCCCCCTGACTTTGAGAGGCTCCAACGCGACATGCATCAGGCCACACCCATCTCATTAGTGGTGGAGGGACAAGATAAATTAGGTCAGACTAATTTGCAATTAACTGTCCTCCTGTAGCTCAGTTGGTAGAGCGTGGTGCTTGCAACGCCAGGGTTGTGGGTTCGTTTCCCACGGGGGGCCAGTATGAAAATGTATGCACTCACTAACTGTAAGTCGCTCTGTATAAGAGCGTCTGCTAAATGACTAAAATGTAAAATAGCCCCACGTTAAAAGTATATGACGGTGAGTTGAGAGTACAATCAGAAACACTGTTTGAATGTTTTGCAATTGACTGCTATAGACCCAATTAAAAAAATAAAGACTGGCTGTTAATTACAATTTTTGTTCACATGGTTGGGGTCGCGAGAATTTTCAGTTGTCAAAATGGGGTCGTGGACCAAAAAAAGTTTGGCAACCCCTGCCCTAACCCTTCGCCTCTAGCCTAGCTAATGTTAGCCAGCTAGCTAATGTTAGCCACCTAGCTAGAATTCGTAACAAAACATACATTTAGCACATTTTTAACATATTGTATGTTTTTCAAATTCATAACATTTGTACATTTTTGCAAATTCGTAACATATAACGCAAATGGTAATTCGTAACATATCATACGAAATAGCCGATGGACATTTAATTTCATACTATATGAAACATAATATATCATACTAAATAAGGTGTCTCGGATTTACGTACAGAATACTACGAAATGCTCTGAGTCCAGGCTGTCCACACAGGCTATTTCCCTTTTCAATCAAAGAGCAATACTTGGAAGGACGAAGGTAGACACAGAATACCATCGACAAAAGACTGAAACAATGCTGAAATGTTTCATGTAGATAACATTAGGATATTTGCGGTCTGTTGTGCCACAAAGCTAACCCGCCATGTTAACTCTATGTGGAATGTTAATATTGCTAACGTCCGCTACCGGAGTGAAAACAAACGTAATTTATATTTAACGTCATCACCAGCTGTGTGTCAATGCACCGGAAGTTGAAGGACAACCGCAACAAATTAAATGCTGGTGGATAAATGTACAGTGAGGGAAAAAAGTATTTGATCCCCTGCTGATTTTGTACGTTTGCCCACTGACAAAGACATGATCAGTCTATAATTTTAATGGTAGGTTTATTTGAACAGTGAGAGACAGAATAACAACAAAATAATCCAGAAAAACGCATGTCAAAAATGTTATAAATTGATTCGCATTTTAATGAGGGAAATAAGTGTTTGACCCCCTCTCAATCAGAAAGATTTCTGGCTCCCAGGTGTCTTTTATACAGGTAATGAGCTGAGATTAGGAGCACACTCTTAAAGGGAATGCTCCTAATCTCAGTTTGTTACCTGTATAAAAGACACCTGTCCACAGAAGCAATCAATCAATCACATTCCAAACTCTCCATGGCCAAGACCAAAGAGCTCTCCAAGGATGTCAGGGACAAGATTGTAGACCTACACAAGGCTGGAATGGCCTACAAGACCATCGCCAAGAAGCTTGGTGAGAAGGTGACAACAGTTGGTGCGATTATTCGCAAATGGAAGAAACACAAAATAACTGTCAATCTCCCTCGGCACAGGGCTCCATGCAAGATCTCACCTCGTGGAGTTGCAATGATCATGAGAATGGTGAGGAATCAGCTCAGAACTACACGGGAGGATCTTGTCAATGATCTCAAGGCAGCTGGGACCATAGTCACCAAGAAAACTATTGGTAACACACTACGCCATGAAGGACTGAAATCCTGCAGCGCCCGCAAGGTCCCCCTGCTCAAGAAAGCACATATACAGGGCCGTCTGAAGTTTTCCAATGAACATCTGAATGATTCAGAGGAGAACTGGGTGAAAGTGTTGTGGTCAGATGAGACCAAAATCGAGCTCTTTGGCATCAACTCAACTCGCCGTGTTTGGAGGAGGAGGAATGCTGCCTATGACCCGAAGAACACCATCCCCACCGTCAAACATGGAGGTGGAAACATTATGCTTTGGGGGTGTTTTTCTGCTAAGGGGACAGGACAACTTCACCGCATCAAAGGGACGATGGACGGGGCCATGTACCGTCAAATCTTGGGTGAGAACCTCCTTCCCTCAGCCAGGGCATTGAAAATGGGTCGTGGATGGGTATTCCAGCATGACAATGACCCAAAACACATGGCCAAGGCAACACAGACCTTAATCCCATAGAAAATCTGTGGAGGGAACTGAAGGTTCGAGTTGCCAAACGTCAGCCTCGAAACCTTTAATGACTTGGAGAAGATCTGCAAAGAGGAGTGGAACAAAATCCCTCCTGAGATGTGTGCAAACCTGGTGGCCAACTACAAGAAACGTCTGACCTCTGTGATTGCCAAAAAGGGTTTTGCCACCAAGTACTAAGTCATGTTTTGCAGAGGGGTCAAATACTTATTTCCCTCATTAAAATGCAAATCAATTCATAAATTTTTTTACATGCGTTTTTCTGGATTTTTTTGTTGTTATTCTGTCTCTCACTGTTCAAATAAACCTACCATTTTAATTATAGACTGATCATGTCTTTGTCAGTGGGCAAACGTTTTTTCCCTTACTGTAGATAGTGTAAATGAGAGCTCATAAAAAAAACTAGCTAGCTATAAAAAAAAATGTGTGTACACTCAATCAGATCAAGCGTTAACCGTCGATAGCAGACACCCGCATAGCAGATGTTTTGGCATGTTGGAGGTGGGACTCAGTTAGAGCCATAATAATAATATGCCATTTAGCAGACGCTTTTATCCAAAGCGACTTAGTCATGCGTGCATACATTTTTACGTATGGGTGGTCCCGGGGATCGAACCCCACTACCCTGGTGTTACAAG
This sequence comes from Coregonus clupeaformis, assembly GCF_020615455.1. Classification (NCBI taxonomy): domain Eukaryota; kingdom Metazoa; phylum Chordata; class Actinopteri; order Salmoniformes; family Salmonidae; genus Coregonus; species Coregonus clupeaformis. The sequence continues at coordinate 43,047,054 of NC_059218.1, read as the reverse complement.
CGCCGTGCTCTACCAGCTGAGCTACAGAGGACCACAAACTGGTGAGCAGCTGCTCTTTCGATCAGTGTCACCACTCACATTAGAAGTTCAGAAAGAGAAAGTTTAGGCTATATAGAAATAATTATGCTCAAATAGAAAAATCATTCAACGAAATATGGAGGTGTGTGTTGATTGTTTATAACGTTCATGATTCGTATCATCGATTGCACAGTCTATTTTATCGAAATGTTATTAGAAATCAGTAGGTGATTTGGCTGTTCTATATTTGTTGTATGTGAGTTGTTCATTTAGATCAACTGAGAACAAGTGTTCGTTTGGTTCTTTTCAAACATTCCGGTGTTCGAACGTGTAAACATGGCTGGATGTGATTTCTATTCATGTGTGCCACCAATGGCAATGTCTGCTTTAGGTGTAATGCCGCCGGGAGCCACTTGTGGATTTGACAGCTCTAACTCAGTTCCACCTCCGACACCGCCAAAACAACCACGTCGGCTAAAGGCGGAAACAACCTTCACTCCGTTGATCTACGTGCGTTTGTGCACTTTGGTGGAGTGGTTTTTTGGGTGGCAGAGGACTCTTTTCGTTGCGTTCCACCCAGAGAGGAAGTCCGCCTTGTGTAGTGTACAGTGCATTCGGAAAATATTCAGACCCCTTTTTTCACATTTTGTTACGTTACAGCCTTATTCTAAAATGGATTTACTTGTTTTTTTCCCTTCATCAATCTACACACAATACCCCATAATGATAAAGCAAAAACTGGTTTTTAGAAATTTTTGCCAATTGATAAAAAAAAAAAAAACGGAATTATGACATTTACATAAGTATTCAGACCCTTTTCTCAGTATTTTGTTGAAGCACCTTTGGCAGTGTCGTATCGCGTCAATGCTGGTAATTATTGCTGTCAAACAAAGAGTCCGCTTAGGCTGTACTTTGATTATAAGTTTTATTTATATCACAAGATTTCAGCATAAGTTTACAGACCCTGCCGGGCTGGAGAAAAGTGTCCAAAGATAATGTCTGTTCTAACCTCTTCTTCGCTTTTACCCAGTATATATAATCTTCCCAAGATAGGGGTGGCTCCCTCTACTGTCCAATCCCCTGTCTACAACACACACTTCCTGTATTTTGTATGTGGCGTCACTCTAAAACCTTCCCTCTGACACTAAATAAACATCCTTTCAGTTCCACTTAAAAAACATTAACAAAGTCATAATCTTCATATACGACATTCCCCCCTTCGAGACTAAACAGTCTCGAAAACAAACAGAACAGGATTATGACAAGTAACCATTTATCTTATTGAGTATCTTTAACATTAAACCAAAAACATTTCCCTCTAGAGTGTAAATACCTTTCTATGAAATATGAACAAATGTTTATGAAGTGTGAATACATTACTATGAAATATTAACAAATCTTTATGGAGTGTGAGAGCGAAAAACTGTCTGGCAGCCTTCTTTCCAAATATCCATCCATCAATCAAGACAGTAAAATTCTCTCACGGTCCCTCTGCCCCAGGCAACCACCTAGGTACTCCCGATGAATTCATAAATCTTTATCAATGCATTTGAAACTATGATGCAATTAAATACACATGAAAGCCCCAGCAAACAAAATACTATCCAAAATGTCCACTCTAAGGCTGGTCAACCCATCGGACCCTACAGTGGATCTCTATCCCTGCCTAGACTCCCTGTCCCTAAGCATTCACGAAATAAACAAAAACATCTAAGATCCCCACATGTATCCAATAATCATCAAATATCATTCTACAAAAATTAATACCTAAGAAAATGACACACATTATGTATTACACATGCAAATATGTCTATATTTCATTGCAGACACTGGAATGTAGTCCACTACACTTCATCTCCTCCGTAGTCTCGACTTCCAATGCATTGTTGATGATGGAATCGGAACCTTTCCACACCTTCCTTGTTCCATCTCCTCCAGTCATTGTCCTTTCATATTGTCCCTTCATATTGTCCTTGTTTGCGTATTTCAATCTCTACATATTCCCCCAAATGCTTCTGGAAGAAAAGAAAAGACCAAACAGTATCTTTTGCAAAACAACACTTTCAAATTAAACATCAATATCAACTAAGAATATAAAAAATTATATATAAATGATGTATGAATCACATTATCCTATTTCCCCCCTTTGATTCATAACATCATACTAAAATCACACTAATATTGAATTTTTTTTTTTAAATTATCAAATAATCAAAAAGGATATTTATCCATCAATACTCCATCCAGTCCCACTTGTCCATCTTCATCCAGATCAGGAACAGTCAACAACGGCATCTGAGCGTTGTCTCCAGTCATCACAACTCCAACCTATCTCAATATCATAGCTTTCTCAAAGGTCAGTAACAAATTACAAATATCACACACTGTGCTATCAAAACTGCCATTCAAATCTAATCCATCACTGCTCCCACTGGGCCTAACTGATCTTGCAACCAAGTCTTTGCTGACCATCCAGCTCCTTCAGATCTACCAAACGCATCCCTTATATTCTTCAACGCATCTATAACACTCGTGATATTATCGGAACTATCTGGGATCAAAGTATAACAATCATCCCCCGTCAGATTCATAGCCAAACATAAGCCACCTTGTTTTGCTAAAATATAGTCAAGAGCCATGTCATGTTTCAACAGCGTCAGTCTGTGACTTCTTTGAGTATTTGACAGAAGGTTAAACCCTCTTATAGTTTCATTCGCAAACCCCTGCAAAGTATAGGTAATATTATCAATATGATCTGCCAAAAATGTTACACCATACCATGGAAAAAGTCCCCCCTTTTCTCTTAGACTTATCCTCCAATGATAGGCTTCAAGACTATGAAATGTCGCCATGTCCTTTTTCACCCTACTTCCAAACCTAGCTTCAGATTTATCTTTTTCCGGTGCTACCCCTCTTTTAATGGTAAAAGCCTCATATGGAAGCTTCAACGTTGACATGTAACAACATCCTGTCCATCCATAGGGTAAGAATATATACGCTTTATCACCACAAACCCTCCAAATATCTCTAAAATTCCCAATAGTCACATTGTCAGGCAAAAGCTAATATTTCACCATCAAAGTCCTGCTCTTCTTACTAACTGGAACATAAAAAGTAACATTATATTTCTCATTACTACCCTTAAGGTCATGCTTACCCAAAGTCATCATATAATCATCACAATCTGATATTCCCATAAACATACCCCTTCCATCATATGTTTTATTAGAACAAAAACAACTTTTAACCCTCACTGGTTTCACCTCCAATGCTTCAGGGTTCGCTGTTACCTGATTTTCCTTCCCATCTAACAAATTCACATAGGTTAATTCACTTAACCCAATAACACCTAAACCTAGGCTTAAACAAATGTTTCGACAACGACATTATTTTATCTGTTACTGATTGTTGCTGATACAACAGTCATGACAATAAGATTGACACGTACTTGATAGAGGTCGAGCGACCATCTCTAAAATGGAACCCCACGTGCCTAGTGCTGGAATTCTCAACAGACATGAACCCTCAAGATTCCTCACTGATCTTACAGAATGAGCTAGCTGCTGGAACCAAAGATTCCTACCTGCCCATCCATCTTTAATTTTCACAACAGAAGAATCAAACCCATATGCCTTCCATTTAGTTTCTCTCTTCCCTAACGAGCGGTACTGATCAGATACCTCTCCCTGTCTGTCATTAAAATCAAAGAACTCATCCTGTACCTCCATGATAGTATCCTTCACTATTTCAGATGAATCTATATTCTTCTCTACCACTATCTGCTGAGTCACTCTTGCTACATCCTTTTATTTCAGAAAAGTTGTTGTCGGTGTCGGTGTCATACTTCCTACATTTGTTATTGCCGTCGTACCATTAATCCCTTTCAAAGTTACCATTAAAGTAGTTGATTTAGTTGATGTATTAACACCCTTAACTACTTCTAGTGGGAAAGCTACCGATATCCTCTGTGTATTATTTACTGTTGGAGTGGCTACTGTAATATACTTCTCCTGAACTCCTTTGGTGACTGTGGAAGCTTCAACAGACTTCAAATCTTCCATTATAAGCGTCACTTTACGAATTACATAGCCTTTTAACCAATAATTCTTAACCGGAACAAATTTTAATGCTTGCACTAGATAAGTACACATATATTCTCCCTAATCTTCTCTTATCATTCAGCAACGCATACTTTCTCAATGCATCTGCTCCTAACAGATCTAAACTCCTACCATATATATCTTCCCACTAAACTCTAAAATGTCCTTCACCACTGTTCTCTCTCTCTTACTACTAACTTTGAAACTTAGCTTACTGTCTTAGAGTTCCTTCAACCCTAGTTCTCCTAACTTTTTTAATCTTTTCTCCTAACCTTTAAAAACCTTTCCACTGATCTATTCACAAAATCCTTTACCACCAATTTTTAGAATATGTGATCGGGAAGTCCCCACCTGCTTCTGACTTCTTTACAAACAGACTTGGCAAACGATCAAACACCTTTTAGCCTAGTTTGAAATTTCTTTCCCCTCTTGGTGTAGGAATGTAACCAAGAATAACAGTCACCCCTTTTAACTTCATTTTTCAGACAGATTGTCTAATAGGCAGTCTAATAGATTATCATCCTTCCTATGATATTATCTTTTCAAGCAAATATGATTCCCAAAAACCCTACTTTTTAAAAATATTCTACCAGACAGCCGTCTAGTGTACATCTTATTGTACAGTTCAATTTACACAATGCATCTCTTCCCAACAATGCAATAGGTATATGTTCTAATATTAGTATGTCTATTTTAATTTCTCTTTGATTTTTTATAGCAGAGCTCAATTGGTTCCTTAAGAGTAATTAGCTGTTTTACTACCTCAAATCCCTATCCTAATTAGTTAATTTTACATAGTGAGATCTTTAACCTCTTTAGGCTCAACACAGATAAAAGCTTTTCCTCTATTCACCATCACTTCTCATAGTCCTTTTTATTTTCACTTCAATTGTTAGATATTTTCTTCCTAATCGGTGCTATCAGCTGACACCCCCCTTCGGATCTTCTAGGCACTCTAGAATCCTTGCTCCTTTAAGGGTTCACCTGGAGAACAGGTGATCTTCACTTGCTCCTTTATCTTCCTCAGAAATTTCCTCTGTTGTTTCCTCCTGGCGCATTGCACTCACAGGTAAAGTAACCAATCTGTCCACAATTATAACACTCTTCTGAAAGTTGCTGGAAGTGTGGCTGAAATCTTCCTCCTCCTTCTAAGCCTTCTCGTCCTCTTCCTCTCCAATTCTGTGTCTGTCCAGAAACTGGCTGTGGATATGAAACAACTGGTACCTCCCTTGGTGGCTGGTACAATTGCATTTGACCTTGTTCAGTTGAAGCTGTAGCAGTGATTGTTGATTTGGTTCACTCTGATTCTTCATAACCAAAGCTTGTTTCTTCTCCTTCTTCTTCTCCACCAGTTGTATTTGATTGAGTTTTCTGAGAGTTTCTTGATCCTGTTCTTTCTTGTTGTTGACATATCAGTATTCTTCAAAAGGTTATATTCTAAGTTCTGTCCTCGAAATATCATCTTCCATCATCTTCTTACTTTTCTCTCTTTCCTTGGCCTCAATGTATTCTTCTCCTCCAATTCTTGGGATTCTTTTCTCAGCAGTTTTTCTTCTCTTCTGTATCTTCATCTTTATCTTCCCGAACCTCATTCTTCTCTTAGTTTCCAGACATCTCAGTTTTTTCTTACTTCTGGAGTTTTGGATTCATTTTTATTGTTGTTTCTGCTTGTCCTCTATCTATTATTCGTTCATCTTCATCTCTGATGCAATAATCACCCTCCTGGATGATCACTGGAAGCTGAGGATAAACATCCCTAAGCTCTACTTCCTTCTCATAAGGTGGGGGTCTTTTTGCTGAATCCGTATGTGAGAAAGGTGTACTAACTTCTGCCATTAGTTTTTCTGTCGCCTTCTCTTCCTTTAGCATTTTCTCTATACCTTTGTTTATCTTATCGCTGGAATCTTTTATCAGTTTTTGTTTGAGAATGAAGGACAACTTAAGAACACCCAGCTCTCTGTCTCTTTTCTTTACGTAGTTCCCTTTTTTCCCTTCTTTTGATCTGCTTTATGAATTGACAGAAGCACTTTCATTATGTTGATGACGTCAGGGTTAAGATTCCCTCTACTAGCTATGGTTTGTTCAATGTCAGGCCAACTTTTGTTTCATTTGCCGGATAACCTAGCAATACTTTAGTTAAAGGATTACTATTTTGTACTATATCAACAGGTGTAATTACCTTCATATTCCTGATATCTTTTTCCCATTGTACCAACTCTTTTATATTCCTTTATTGTGAATTATTTTATTTTAGACTATATAGCCTATGGCTTCCCCCCTTTAATTATTAATATAAACTAAACCACCATTTTTTTTAAATCAATCATCAAAAATATGAATATTAAAAAATTCTATTAAAAAAAAATATTTAAAAAAATATTTTTAATTAAAATAAAAAATCTATTAAAAAATCAATTAAAAAATTATGAATAATGAAAAACAATTTTTTATTTCTATATCCTATTTTACCAATTTATCAATTAGTGGCTATCTTACCACAACCCATCCGGAAAGTAAATGCAAGTAGTCAACTTCAGAGCAATCCAAAAATAAAGACTTCCAATCCTACAACACTACAATACCCATAAACCCCCTTGCTTTATACGCACCCAATTATCTTAATTTTACAGAATAATGACAGTACTCGATTCCCAACACAACTGTAATCAAACCCTACTCATGCACAGAAACTCCAAAATGCAATTTTTTATGAATCAGTATTTTGCCAAGTCTCCGTGAAATTGTCATAACATCAAACATCCTGTAGGGGAAGATTTTGTAAACAGAACAGTCCCAAAACCTTTTGACTCGATCCTCTGTCGCATCACCCCTTGTCACGTGATGTACACGTCAGCACCTCTCTTTCTTTCTCTCTCTCTCCTCTCGTCCCATCGTTCCTATTTCCTCTCATATGACAGAAGAGCATAGAAACAGACAAGATTTTAGTAGTTTATGCAATCACTGAGTCACTTCAACCATTCAATATTCCTCCAGTCACATTCGCTCTAAGAATTAACTCAGGAATAAATAGCTCAATAACATTTTTATTTATTTTAATCCGTCATTTTATTTTATTTATTTTAATCCGTCAACATATATCTAATTTATAAATTAAATAGATCTCAACAAATAGTTTCATTTTCAAACACCAGCCGACGTAACAACTAGAACAGTCTATTCGTGTTCAAATCTCTACGTTCGTCTGTGTCCGTTTCTCCCCCTTGCACCCCAGTATAACAGAAGTATGACCGATTTACCCAAAATCCCCCGTGTTGTAGTTTTAGTAAAATCCCACGTGTTGTAGTGTAGTAAAATCAAACGTGTCATAATCTAGTGCCGTAAACTCCCACGTTTTGTAGTGTAGTGCCGTAAAATTAAACGCATGCGCAATACATTCAACGATACGATTTCACCATGGAAGGGAGCCCTCAAGCAGCTCCAGACAACAGAACGTTAGCATTCTGCTATAGCTCCTCTCTTTTACCCCCTATAGTCAAACAATAACACTTAACAGAGCTCACAACGTATAGAACCTAAATTCTACACACACAAACATAATTTAAGAGGCTTTATTCCATCGCAATGGCCCTCTAAGGTCACATGTTAGCATGTAGCATGTAACACCATTAGCATTTAGCATTAGCATTTAGCATATATGTACCATGCGGCATGTAACAATGTAACCTGCATTGTGCCTAAATTATTTTTCCTTTGTCACTAACTTTATGCTGCCGTGAGTTATGGATATTCTTATGAGAGGTCACATCAGACAAATGCTTCATCAAACACCAGCTGGGCGGTAACATATAACATAATGTATATTCCATTCTCCAGTTCCCAGAACAGACCCCAAACACCTAATGCGTTAGAGGATTTTCGGCCCATCCTATGATGGCCTCGTTTCCGAGGTCTTTCCAGATTCACAATGCCCTAATTGTATACATATATCTGCCTTGTATGCCTTATTCCCTATTCAAGCCTATTCCTTCTCCTTTTGCGCCGTTCACCAATGCAACCAAAATTTAGAATTATTATTACAAACCCTTTGTCGACAGCAACAAAACCCTATCTACCCAAGTAATTTACACGGTACACCCTTCCAATGCCCACTCATGAGCCAGCGAACCAACTAATGCCCCAAATTTGTGAGGAATCTCACCTTATAGCTTGAGCGGGAGTCACCTCGCGACTCACGAATGGAACAAAGGGAAGATGCAGACCGATCTCAGCGGAGCCTCCATTTGTCGTATCGCGTCAATGCTGGTAATTATTGCTGTCAAACAAAGAGTCCGCTTAGGCTGTACTTTGATTATACGTTTTATTTATATCACAAGATTTCAGCATAAGTTTACAGACCCTGCCGGGCTGGAGAACACTGTCCAAAGATAATGTCTGTTCTAACCTCTTCTTCGCTTTTACCCAGTATATATAATCTTCCCAAGATAGGGGTGGCTCCCTCTACTGTCCAATCCCCTGTCTACAACACACACTTCCTGTATTTTGTATGTGGCGTCACTCTAAAACCTTCCCTCTGACACTAAATAAACATCCTTTCAGTTCCACTTAAAAAACATTAACAAAGTCATAATCTTCATATACGACAGCAGCGATTAGTCTTGAGTCTTCTTGGGTATGACGCTACAAGCTTGGCACACCTGTATTTAGGGAGTTTCTCCCATTCTTCTCTGCAGATCCTCTCAAGCGCTATCAGATCCCCAGTAGACATAATAATAATATGCCATTTAGCAGACACTTTTATCCAAAGCGACTTACAGTCATGTGTGCATTCATTTTTACGTATGGGTGGTCCCGGGGATCGAACCCACTACCCTGGCGTTACAAGCGCCGTGCTCTACCAATTGAGCTACAGAGGATCACATGTCACTGCTGAGAGGTAGATCCCCAGTAGACATGTCACTGATTTGATCTGATTTAGATTCTAAAACAATATTCTGAACAATACATTGAGCAATTTGTCATTCCACCAAACTGGTAGTGGGGATTCTGAAATAGATGCAGTTTAATAATGTTCCGTTTTATAAAAGTACTAACAGAAAAATGGAGTTGACTTGGTGGTGATCTCAGAACGGTAGTAGGGGTAAGAGCGATGCACAGGGCTCAGTATCTCAGAGCGATGCACAGGGCTCAGTATCTCAGAGCGATACACAGGGCTCAGTATCTCAGAACGGTAGTAGGGGTAAGAGCGATACACAGGGCTCAGTATCTCAGAGTGATACACAGGGCTCAGTATCTCAGAACGGTAGCAGGGGTAAGAGTGATACACAGGGCTCAGTATCTCAGAGTGATACACAGGGCTCAGTATCTCAGAACGGTAGTAGGGGTAAGAGTGATACACAGGGCTCAGTATCTCAGAACGGTAGCAGGGGTAAGAGTGATACAAAGGGCTCAGTATCTCAGAACGGTAGTAGGGGTAAGAGCGATACACAGGGCTCAGTATCTCAGAACGGTAGCAGGGGTAAGAGTGATACACAGGGCTCAGTATCTCAGAACGGTAGCAGGGGTAAGAGTGATACACAGGGCTCAGTATCTCAGAACGGTAGTAGGGGTAAGAGTTATACACAGGGCTCAGTATCTCAGAACGGTAGTAGGGGTAAGAGTGATACACAGGGCTCAGTATCTCAGAACGGTAGCAGGGGTAAGAGTGATACACAGGGCTCAGTATCTCAGAGCGATACACAGGGCTCAGTATCTCAGAACGGTAGTAGGGGTAAGAGTGATACACAGGGCTCAGTATCTCAGAACGGTAGTAGGGGTAAGAGCGATACACAGGGCTCAGTATCTCAGAACGGTAGCAGGGGTAAGAGTGATACACAGGGCTCAGTATCTCAGAACGGTAGTAGGGGTAAGAGTGATACACAGGGCTCAGTATCTCAGAACGGTAGTAGGGGTAAGAGTGATACACAGGGCTCAGTATCTCAGAACGGTAGTAGGGGTAAGAGTGATACACAGGGCTCAGTATCTCAGAACGGTAGTAGGGGTAAGAGTGATGCACAGGGCTCAGTATCTCAGAACGGTAGTAGGGGTAAGAGTGATGCACAGGGCTCAGTATCTCAGAACGGTAGTAGGGGTAAGAGTGATACACAGGGCTCAGTATCTCAGAACGGTAGTAGGGGTAAGAGCGATACACAGGGCTCAGTATCTCAGAACGGTAGTAGGGGTAAGAGTGATACACAGGGCTCAGTATCTCAGAACGGTAGTAGGGGTAAGAGTGATACACAGGGCTCAGTATCTCAGATTGGTAGTAGGGGTAAGAGCGATACACAGGGCTCAGTATCTCAGAACGGTAGTATGGGTAAGAGTGATGCACAGGGCTCAGTATCTCAGAACGGTAATAGGGGTAAGAGTGATACACAGGGCTCAGTATCTCAGAGTGATACACAGGGCTCAGTATCTCAGAGTGATAAACAGGGCTCAGTATCTCAGAACAGTAGTAGGGGTAAGAGTGATGCACAGGGCTCAGTATCTCAGAACGGTAGTAGGGGTAAGAGTGATACACAGGGCTCAGTATCTCAGAACGGTAGTAGGGGTAAGAGCGATACACAGGGCTCAGTATCTCAGAACGGTAGTAGGGGTAAGAGTGATACACAGGGCTCAGTATCTCAGAACGGTAGTAGGGGTAAGAGTGATACACAGGGCTCAGTATCTCAGAGCGATACACAGGGCTCAGTATCTCAGAACGGTAGTAGGGGTAAGAGCGATACACAGGGCTCAGTATCTCAGAACGGTAGTAGGGGTAAGAGCGATACACAGGGCTCAGTATCTCAGAACGGTAGTAGGGGTAAGAGCAATACACAGGGCTCAGTATCTCAGAACGGTAGTAGGGGTAAGAGCGATACACAGGGCTCAGTATCTCAGAACGGTAGTAGGGGTAAGAGCGATACACAGGGCTCAGTATCTCAGAACGGTAGTAGGGGTAAGAGTGATACACAGGGCTCAGTATCTCAGAACAGTAGTAGGGGTAAGAGCGATACACAGGGCTCAGTATCTCAGAACGGTAGTAGGGGTAAGAGCGATACACAGGGCTCAGTATCTCAGAACGGTAGTAGGGGTAAGAGTGATACACAGGGCTCAGTATCTCAGAGCGATACACAGGGCTCAGTATCTCCGAACGGTAGTAGGGGTAAGAGTGATACACAGGGCTCAGTATCTCAGAACGGTAGTAGGGGTAAGAGTGATACACAGGGCTCAGTTTCTCAGAATGGTAGTAGGGGTAAGAGTGATACACAGGGCTCAGTATCTCAGAACGGTAGTAGGGGTAAGAGCGATACACAGGGCTCAGTATCTCAGAACGGTAGTAGGGGTAAGAGCGATACACAGGGCTCAGTATCTCAGAACGGTAGTAGGGGTAAGAGCGATACACAGGGCTCAGTATCTCAGAACGGTAGTAGGGGTAAGAGCGATACACAGGGCTCAGTATCTCAGAACGGTAGTAGGGGTAAGAGCGATACACAGGGCTCAGTATCTCAGAACGGTAGTAGGGGTAAGAGCGATACACAGGGCTCAGTATCTCAGAACGGTAGTAGGGGTAAGAGTGATACACAGGGCTCAGTATCTCAGAACGGTAGTAGGGGTAAGAGCGATACACAGGGCTCAGTATCTCAGAACGGTAGTAGGGGTAAGAGCGATACACAGGGCTCAGTATCTCAGAACGGTAGTAGGGGTAAGAGTGATACACAGGGCTCAGTATCTCAGAGCGATACACAGGGCTCAGTATCTCAGAACGGTAGTAGGGGTAAGAGTGATACACAGGGCTCAGTATCTCAGAACGGTAGTAGGGGTAAGAGTGATACACAGGGCTCAGTATCTCAGAACGGTAGTAGGGGTAAGAGTGATACACAGGGCTCAGTATCTCAGAACGGTAGTAGGGGTAAGAGCGATACACAGGGCTCAGTATCTCAGAACGGTAGTAGGGGTAAGAGCGATACACAGGGCTCAGTATCTCAGAACGGTAGTAGGGGTAAGAGTGATACACAGGGCTCAGTATCTCAGAGCGATACACAGGGCTCAGTATCTCAGAACGGTAGTAGGGGTAAGAGCGATACACAGGGCTCAGTATCTCAGAACGGTAGTAGGGGTAAGAGCGATACACAGGGCTCAGTATCTCAGAACGGTAGTAGGGGTAAGAGTGATACACAGGGCTCAGTATCTCAGAACGGTAGTAGGGGTAAGAGCGATGCACAGGGCTCAGTATCTCAGAACGATAGTAGGGGTAAGAGCGATACACAGGGCTCAGTATCTCAGAACGGTAGTAGGGGGTAAGAGTGATGCACAGGGCTCAGTATCTCAGAAACGGTAGTAGGGGTAAGAGTGATGCACAGGGCTCAGTATCTCAGAACGGTAGTAGGGGTAAGAGCGATTCACAGGGCTCAGTATCTCAGAACGGTCGTAGGGGTAAGAGCAATACACAGGGCTCAGTATCTCAGAACGGTAGTAGGGGTAAGAGCGATACACAGGGCTCAGTATCTCAGAACGGTAGTAGGGGTAAGAGTGATGCACAGGGCTCAGTATCTCAGAACGGTAGTAGGGGTAAGAGTGATGCACAGGGCTCAGTATCTCAGAACGGTAGTAGGGGTAAGAGTGATACACAGGGCTCAGTATCTCAGAACGGTAGTAGGGGTAAGAGCGATACACAGGGCTCAGTATCTCAGAACGGTAGTAGGGGTAAGAACGATACACAGGGCTCAGTATCTCAGAACGGTAGTAGGGGTAAGAGCGATACACAGGGCTCAGTATCTCAGAACGGTAGTAGGGGTAAGAGTATACACAGGGCTCAGTATCTCAGAGCGATACACAGGGCTCAGTATCTCAGAACGGTACTAGGGGTAAGAGCGATACACAGGGCTCAGTATCTCAGAACGGTAGTAGGGGTAAGAGCGATACACAGGGCTCAGTATCTCAGAACGGTAGTAGGGGTAAGAGTGATACACAGGGCTCAGTATCTCAGAACGGTAGTAGGGTAAGAGCGATACACAGGGCTCAGTATCTCAGAACGGTAGTAGGGGTAAGAGCGATACACAGGGCTCAGTATCTCAGAACGGTAGTAGGGGTAAGAGCGATACACAGGGCTCAGTATCTCAGAACGGTAGTAGGGGTAAGAGCGATACACAGGGCTCAGTATCTCAGAACGGTAGTAGGGGTAAGAGTGATACACAGGGCTCAGTATCTCAGAGCGATACACAGGGCTCAGTATCTCAGAACGGTAGTAGGGGGTAAGAGCGATACACAGGGCTCAGTATCTCAGAACGGTAGTAGGGGTAAGAGTGATACACAGGGCTCAGTATCTCAGAACGGTAGTAGGGTTAAGAGTGATACACAGGGCTCAGTATCTCAGAACGGTAGTAGGGGTAAGAGCGATACACAGGGCTCAGTATCTCAGAACGGTAGTAGGGGTAAGAGCGATACACAGGGCTCAGTATCTCAGAACGGTAGTAGGGGTAAGAGTGATACACAGGGCTCAGTATCTCAGAACGGTAGTAGGGGTAAGAGCGATACACAGGGCTCAGTATCTCAGAACGGTAGTAGGGGTAAGAGCGATACACAGGGCTCAGTATCTCAGAACGGTAGTAGGGGTAAGAGTGATACACAGGGCTCAGTATCTCAGAGCGATACACAGGGCTCAGTATCTCAGAACGGTAGTAGGGGTAAGAGTGATACACAGGGCTCAGTATCTCAGAACGGTAGTAGGGGTAAGAGTGATACACAGGGCTCAGTATCTCAGAACGGTAGTAGGGGTAAGAGTGATACACAGGGCTCAGTATCTCAGAACGGTAGTAGGGGTAAGAGCGATACACAGGGCTCAGTATCTCAGAACGGTAGTAGGGGTAGAAGCGATACACAGGGCTCAGTATCTCAGAACGGTAGTAGGGGTAAGAGTGATACACAGGGCTCAGTATCTCAGAGCGATACACAGGGCTCAGTATCTCAGAACGGTAGTAGGGGTAAGAGCGATACACAGGGCTCAGTATCTCAGAACGGTAGTAGGGGTAAGAGCGATACACAGGGCTCAGTATCTCAGAACGGTAGTAGGGGTAAGAGTGATACACAGGGCTCAGTATCTCAGAACGGTAGTAGGGGTAAGAGCGATGCACAGGGCTCAGTATCTCAGAACGATAGTAGGGGTAAGAGCGATACACAGGTCTCAGTATCTCAGAACGGTAGTAGGGGTAAGAGTGATGCACAGGGCTCAGTATCTCAGAACGGTAGTAGGGGTAAGAGTGATGCACAGGGCTCAGTATCTCAGAACGGTAGTAGGGGTAAGAGCGATTCACAGGGCTCAGTATCTCAGAACGGTCGTAGGGGTAAGAGCAATACACAGGGCTCAGTATCTCAGAACGGTAGTAGGGGTAAGAGTGATACACAGGGCTCAGTATCTCAGAACGGTAGCAGGGTAAGAGTGATACACAGGGCTCAGTATCTCAGAGCGATACACAGGGCTCAGTATCTCAGAACGGTAGTAGGGGTAAGAGTGATACACAGGGCTCAGTATCTCAGAACGGTAGTAGGGGTAAGAGCGATACACAGGGCTCAGTATCTCAGAACGGTAGCAGGGGTAAGAGTGATACACAGGGCTCAGTATCTCAGAACGGTAGTAGGGGTAAGAGTGATGCACAGGGCTCAGTATCTCAGAACGGTAGTAGGGGGTAAGAGTGATACACAGGGCTCAGTATCTCAGAACGGTAGTAGGGGTAAGAGCGATACACAGGGCTCAGTATCTCAGAACGGTAGTAGGGGTAAGAGTGATACACAGGGCTCAGTATCTCAGAACGGTAGTAGGGGTAAGAGTGATACACAGGGCTCAGTATCTCAGATTGGTAGTAGGGGTAAGAGCGATACACAGGGCTCAGTATCTCAGAACGGTAATAGGGGTAAGAGTGATGCACAGGGCTCAGTATCTCAGAACGGTAATAGGGGTAAGAGTGATACACAGGGCTCAGTATCTCAGAGTGATACACAGGGCTCAGTATCTCAGAGTGATAAACAGGGCTCAGTATCTCAGAACGGTAGTAGGGGTAAGAGTGATGCACAGGGCTCAGTATCTCAGAACGGTAGTAGGGGTAAGAGCGATACACAGGGCTCAGTATCTCAGAACGGTAGTAGGGGTAAGAGCGATACACAGGGCTCAGTATCTCAGAACGGTAGTAGGGGTAAGAGCGATACACAGGGCTCAGTATCTCAGAACGGTAGTAGGGGTAAGAGTGATACACAGGGCTCAGTATCTCAGAACGGTAGTAGGGGTAAGAGTGATACACAGGGCTCAGTATCTCAGAGCGATACACAGGGCTCAGTATCTCAGAACGGTAGTAGGGGTAAGAGCGATACACAGGGCTCAGTATCTCAGAACGGTAGTAGGGGTAAGAGCGATACACAGGGCTCAGTATCTCAGAACGGTAGTAGGGGTAAGAGCAATACACAGGGCTCAGTATCTCAGAACGGTAGTAGGGGTAAGAGCGATACACAGGGCTCAGTATCTCAGAACGGTAGTAGGGGTAAGAGCGATACACAGGGCTCAGTATCTCAGAACGGTAGTAGGGGTAAGAGTGATACACAGGGCTCAGTATCTCAGAACAGTAGTAGGGGTAAGAGCGATACACAGGGCTCAGTATCTCAGAACGGTAGTAGGGGTAAGAGCGATACACAGGGCTCAGTATCTCAGAACGGTAGTAGGGGTAAGAGTGATACACAGGGCTCAGTATCTCAGAGCGATACACAGGGCTCAGTATCTCCGAACGGTAGTAGGGGTAAGAGTGATACACAGGGCTCAGTATCTCAGAACGGTAGTAGGGGTAAGAGTGATACACAGGGCTCAGTTTCTCAGAATGGTAGTAGGGGTAAGAGTGATACACAGGGCTCAGTATCTCAGAACGGTAGTAGGGGTAAGAGCGATACACAGGGCTCAGTATCTCAGAACGGTAGTAGGGGTAAGAGCGATACACAGGGCTCAGTATCTCAGAACGGTAGTAGGGGTAAGAGCGATACACAGGGCTCAGTATCTCAGAACGGTAGTAGGGGTAAGAGCGATACACAGGGCTCAGTATCTCAGAACGGTAGTAGGGGTAAGAGCGATACACAGGGCTCAGTATCTCAGAACGGTAGTAGGGGTAAGAGCGATACACAGGGCTCAGTATCTCAGAACGGTAGTAGGGGTAAGAGTGATACACAGGGCTCAGTATCTCAGAACGGTAGTAGGGGTAAGAGCGATACACAGGGCTCAGTATCTCAGAACGGTAGTAGGGGTAAGAGCGATACACAGGGCTCAGTATCTCAGAACGGTAGTAGGGGTAAGAGTGATACACAGGGCTCAGTATCTCAGAGCGATACACAGGGCTCAGTATCTCAGAACGGTAGTAGGGGTAAGAGTGATACACAGGGCTCAGTATCTCAGAACGGTAGTAGGGGTAAGAGTGATACACAGGGCTCAGTATCTCAGAACGGTAGTAGGGGTAAGAGTGATACACAGGGCTCAGTATCTCAGAACGGTAGTAGGGGTAAGAGCGATACACAGGGCTCAGTATCTCAGAACGGTAGTAGGGGTAAGAGCGATACACAGGGCTCAGTATCTCAGAACGGTAGTAGGGGTAAGAGTGATACACAGGGCTCAGTATCTCAGAGCGATACACAGGGCTCAGTATCTCAGAACGGTAGTAGGGGTAAGAGCGATACACAGGGCTCAGTATCTCAGAACGGTAGTAGGGGTAAGAGCGATACACAGGGCTCAGTATCTCAGAACGGTAGTAGGGGTAAGAGTGATACACAGGGCTCAGTATCTCAGAACGGTAGTAGGGGTAAGAGCGATGCACAGGGCTCAGTATCTCAGAACGATAGTAGGGGTAAGAGCGATACACAGGGCTCAGTATCTCAGAACGGTAGTAGGGGTAAGAGTGATGCACAGGGCTCAGTATCTCAGAACGGTAGTAGGGGTAAGAGTGATGCACAGGGCTCAGTATCTCAGAACGGTAGTAGGGGTAAGAGTGATACACAGGGCTCAGTATCTCAGAACGGTAGTAGGGGTAAGAGCGATACACAGGGCTCAGTATCTCAGAACGGTAGTAGGGGTAAGAACGATACACAGGGCTCAGTATCTCAGAACGGTAGTAGGGGTAAGAGCGATACACAGGGCTCAGTATCTCAGAACGGTAGTAGGGGTAAGAGTGATACACAGGGCTCAGTATCTCAGAGCGATACACAGGGCTCAGTATCTCAGAACGGTAGTAGGGGTAAGAGCGATGCACAGGGCTCAGTATCTCAGAACGGTAGTAGGGGTAAGAGCGATACACAGGGCTCAGTATCTCAGAACGGTAGTAGGGGTAAGAGCGATACACAGGGCTCAGTATCTCAGAACGGTAGTAGGGGTAAGAGTGATACACAGGGCTCAGTATCTCAGAACGGTACTAGGGGTAAGAGCGATACACAGGGCTCAGTATCTCAGAACGGTAGTAGGGGTAAGAGCGATACACAGGGCTCAGTATCTCAGAACGGTAGTAGGGGTAAGAGCGATACACAGGGCTCAGTATCTCAGAACGGTAGTAGGGGTAAGAGTGATACACAGGGCTCAGTATCTCAGAGCGATACACAGGGCTCAGTATCTCAGAACGGTAGTAGGGGTAAGAGCGATGCACAGGGCTCAGTATCTCAGAACGGTAGTAGGGGTAAGAGTGATACACAGGGCTCAGTATCTCAGAACGGTAGTAGGGTTAAGAGTGATACACAGGGCTCAGTATCTCAGAACGGTAGTAGGGGTAAGAGCGATACACAGGGCTCAGTATCTCAGAACGGTAGTAGGGGTAAGAGCGATACACAGGGCTCAGTATCTCAGAACGGTAGTAGGGGTAAGAGTGATACACAGGGCTCAGTATCTCAGAACGGTAGTAGGGGGTAAGAGCGATACACAGGGCTCAGTATCTCAGAACGGTAGTAGGGGTAAGAGCGATACACAGGGCTCAGTATCTCAGAACGGTAGTAGGGGTAAGAGTGATACACAGGGCTCAGTATCTCAGAGCGATACACAGGGCTCAGTATCTCAGAACGGTAGTAGGGGTAAGAGTGATACACAGGGCTCAGTATCTCAGAACGGTAGTAGGGGTAAGAGTGATACACAGGGCTCAGTATCTCAGAACGGTAGTAGGGGTAAGAGCGATACACAGGGCTCAGTATCTCAGAACGGTAGTAGGGGTAAGAGCGATACACAGGGCTCAGTATCTCAGAACGGTAGTAGGGGTAAGAGTGATACACAGGGCTCAGTATCTCAGAGCGATACACAGGGCTCAGTATCTCAGAACGGTAGTAGGGGTAAGAGCGATACACAGGGCTCAGTATCTCAGAACGGTAGTAGGGGTAAGAGCGATACACAGGGCTCAGTATCTCAGAACGGTAGTAGGGGTAAGAGTGATACACAGGGCTCAGTATCTCAGAACGGTAGTAGGGGTAAGAGCGATGCACAGGGCTCAGTATCTCAGAACGATAGTAGGGGTAAGAGCGATACACAGGTCTCAGTATCTCAGAACCGTAGTAGGGGTAAGAGTGATGCACAGGGCTCAGTATCTCAGAACGGTAGTAGGGGTAAGAGTGATGCACAGGGCTCAGTATCTCAGAACGGTAGTAGGGGTAAGAGCGATTCACAGGGCTCAGTATCTCAGAACGGTCGTAGGGGGTAAGAGCAATACACAGGGCTCAGTATCTCAGAACGGTAGTAGGGGTAAGAGCGATACACAGGGCTCAGTATCTCAGAACGGTAGTAGGGGTAAGAGTGATGCACAGGGCTCAGTATCTCAGAACGGTAGTAGGGGTAAGAGTGATGCACAGGGCTCAGTATCTCAGAACGGTAGTAGGGGTAAGAGTGATACACAGGGCTCAGTATCTCAGAACGGTAGTAGGGGTAAGAGCGATACACAGGGCTCAGTATCTCAGAACGGTAGTAGGGGTAAGAAACGATACACAGGGCTCAGTATCTCAGAACGGTAGTAGGGGTAAGAGCGATACACAGGGCTCAGTATCTCAGAACGGTAGTAGGGGTAAGAGTGATACACAGGGCTCAGTATCTCAGCTACACAGGGCTCAGTATCTCAGAACGGTAGTAGGGGTAAGAGCGATGCACAGGGCTCAGTATCTCAGAACGGTAGTAGGGGTAAGAGCGATACACAGGGCTCAGTATCTCAGAACGGTAGTAGGGGTAAGAGCGATACACAGGGCTCAGTATCTCAGAACGGTAGTAGGGGTAAGAGTGATACACAGGGCTCAGTATCTCAGAACGGTAGTAGGGGTAAGAGCGATACACAGGGCTCAGTATCTCAGAACGGTAGTAGGGGTAAGAGCGATACACAGGGCTCAGTATCTCAGAACGGTAGTAGGGGTAAGAGCGATACACAGGGCTCAGTATCTCAGAACGGTAGTAGGGGTAAGAGCGATACACAGGGCTCAGTATCTCAGAACGGTAGTAGGGGTAAGAGCGATACACAGGGCTCAGTATCTCAGAACGGTAGTAGGGGTAAGAGTGATACACAGGGCTCAGTATCTCAGAGCGATACACAGGGCTCAGTATCTCAGAACGGTAGTAGGGGTAAGAGCGATGCACAGGGCTCAGTATCTCAGAACGGTAGTAGGGGTAAGAGTGATACACAGGGCTCAGTATCTCAGAACGGTAGTAGGGTTATGTCACGAGTTACAAAGCCAGAACCCAGAAGCAGACCAGGACAAGGTAAGTTGAAACGAAGGTGAGTGTTTATTTACAAATTCAAGAGTGATGCTGTATAATCCAGGGAACAGAGCGGGCGGCGTTGATTAGTTGTTGGGGGTGCAGTGGTTGATCCAATCATGGCTCGGCAGCCGCCGACCACCAGGCAGAGGTTGGATGAAGGTTCCGGACGAGTGACTGCAGATGGAACAAAACGGAGGTAAGTAAACAACAAACCAACAAGGTGCAAAACAACAAAACTAACGCTAGAAGCTCTAAGACTGATACTCTGGTAAACCTACTGTTCATGGCTAACGATCCGGCAGGGAATGGATGTCAGGTCAGCGCCTAAAAAGGGTGATGATCAGGACCAGGTGTGCAGATTGCTGATGGGATGCAGGTGTGGTAAATCATGAGAGCTCCCGCCTAGCAATGTCGCCCGGCAACCAGGCAGGGAGCGTTCCAGAACCCTCGGGAAACAGGAGATCCCGAACAGAAAAACTGACAACACCGACAGGAACCGACTCAGGATGCAGGGTTCGTTACAGTACCCCCTCCGACGAACGCCACCGGGCGGACTCCCCGGAGCGCCAGGATGGAGGCGGTAGAAGTCCCGAAGGAGGTCAGCATCAAGGATCTGTCGCCCGCGGAATCCAACTCCTCTCTTCAGGACCATACCCCTCCCAGTCCACGAGATACCGGAAACCCCGGCCCCGCCGTCTGGAATCCATAATGCGTCGCACCGTATAGGCAGGACCACCTCCGATCATCCGAGGTGGAGGAGGAGGAGGCGGAGGAGGCAACAGAGGACTGAGGAGAACAGGCTTGAGGCAGGAGACGTGAAAGGTGGGATGAACTCTGAGCGTTCTCGGTAACTTGAGTCGAACTGCAACCGGATTGATCACCTTCTCCACCACAAACGGGCCAATGAACTTCGGTGACAACTTCCTAGACTCAGTCCGTAAAGGAAGATCCCGTGTGGCCAACCAGACCCTATCTCCGATGGTATAGGTGGGAGCGGGAATCGAGCGACGATTCGCCTGGAGCTGATACCGGTCAGAAACTCCAAGGAGTGCCTTTCTGGCCCGATGCCAGGTCCGGTGGCAACGACGAATGTGGGCCTGAACAGAGGGTACTGAGAGATCCTTCTCCTGAGAAGGAAACAAGGGAGGTTGGTAGCCATACAGGCACTGGAAGGGAGACATCCCAGTGGCAGATGTAGGGAGAGTATTATGGGCATACTCAACCCAAGGCAACTGAGAGACCCAGGAGGTGGGGTTGGCGGAGACAAGGCAGCGTAGCGTGGATTCCATCTTCTGGTTGGCTCTCTCCGCCTGACCATTAGATTGGGGATGAAACCCAGATGTGAGACTGACCGTAGCTCCAATGGCCAAACAGAAGGACTTCCAGACAGCAGAGGTAAACTGAGGACCACGGTCGGAAACGATATCACTAGGCAACCCGTGGACCCTGAAAACCTCCCTAACCAGGATCTCGGACGTCTCAGAGGCAGAGGGAAGCTTGGAAATGGGCACAAAGTGGGGCGAACTTGCTGAATCTGTCCACGATAGTCAGAACGACCGTGTTCCCCTCAGAAGAGGGCAATCCAGTGACAAAGTCCAGGGCCAGATGCGACCATGGTCGCCGAGGAATAGGAAGGGGGTGAAGTAGTCCAGAGCTGGGCGATTGGCACTCTTATTCTGCGCACACACTGGACAGGCAGCAACAAACCCCCGAGTATCCTCTCCCATGGCAGGCCACCAAAATCGTCTGCGAAGAAACGCCATCGTCCGAGCCACGCCAGGGTGACAAGCCATCTTGCTGGCGTGGGCCCATTGGAGGACAGCAGAACGAACCGACTCAGGCACAAACAACCGACCGGGTGGACCGTTACGGGACCGGGTTGCGTCCGAAGGGCCGCCATAACCTCCTCCTCAATCCTCCACATAACTGCTCCCACGACACAGTTCCGGGGAAGAATCGTCTCGGTCTTGGCCCCACTCTCCTCCGTCTTGGAGAACATCCGGGACAAGGCGTCCGCCTTGCCGTTCTTCGATCCAGGTCGGAACGTCAGGGAAAAATTGAATCGTCCGAAAAACAACGCCCACCTGGCCTGACGGGAGTTGAGACGTCTAGCCGATTGCACGTAAGCAAGATTCTTGTGGTCAGTCCAGACAATAAACGGTTGCTCCGCCTCCAACCAGTGGCGCCACTCCTCCAAGGCAAGTTTCACCGCGAGAAGCTCCCGGTTACCCACATCGTAGTTCCTCTCCGCAGGCGAAAGACGACGAGAGTAGTAGGCGCAGGGATGGAGTTTACTGTCCGTGGAGCATCGCTGCGACAGGATGGCGCCAACTCCCACATCAGACGCGTCCACTTCAACGAAACTGACGGGCCGTGTCCGGTTGAGAGAGAATCGGTGCGTTGGTGAATCGCCTCTTCAAATCCAGAAACGCCGATCCGCTTCCGGATTCCACTTGAAGGTCCTGATACTGGAAGTCAAGGCAGTTAACGGAGCGGCCACACGGCTGTAATCCCGGATGAATCTGCGGTAGAAATTCGCAAACCCCAAAAATCTCTGGAGCTGCAATCTCGTACCGGGCTGGGCCCATTCCAGAACCGCTCTAACCTTCTCCTGGTCCATCCTAATCTCTCCCCTGGAGATGATGTACCCGAGAAGGATGTCGTGTGGGCGTGAAACTCGCACTTCTCGGCCTTAACGAACAGGCGATTCTCCAACAATCGCTGCAGAACCTGTCGGACATGCTGGACGTGGTCGGAAGGTTCCTTCGAGAAGATCAGAATGTCATCCAGGTAAACAAACACAAAGAGACCGATCATATCTCTCAGGACGTCGTTCACCATACTCTGGAATACCGCTGGAGCATTGGTCAGTCCAAACGGCATCACCTGATACTCGAAGTGTCCCATCGGTGTATTGAAACCCGTCAACCACTCGTCCCCTCTCTGATCCGGACCAGGTGATACGCATTGCGTAGGTCTAGCTTAGTAAACACCGTAGCACCCTGTAAGGAGTCGAAGGCAGAGCTCATCAAGGGCAGGGGGATACTTGTTCTTGACCGTGATATCATTCAACCCCCGATAATCAATACCGGTCGAAGAGAGCCATCCTTCTTACCCACAAAGAAGAATCCTGCCCCCAGGGGTGATGACGAGGGACGAATGAGGCCAGCAGCTAGGGACTCCTTGATGTAGGTCTCCAAAGCCTCAAGTTCAGGTCGGGAGATACTGTATAACCGTCCCTTGGGATAGACAGCTCCAGGGAACAGGTTTATGGCACAATCATATGGTCGGTGGGGAGGAAGTGACAGAGCCCTCTGCTTACTGAACACTTCCCCCAAATCGTGATATGTCTCGGGAACCAGTGACAAATCTGGGGGTTTAGCCTCAATCACCTGACTGGGAACCGAATGGGAACAGGCAGTCTTGAGACAGTTAGCATGACAATCAAGGCTCCAACTCGTTACCTTGCCCGTCACCCAATCGAACGTGGGATTGTGTTCCTTCAGCCAGGGATATCCAAGGACCAGAGGGACATGGGAAGACGGCAGAATGAAGAATGAGATCACCTCAGAATGATTCCCCGACAACAGCATCTTAACCGGTTCAGTCCTCATCGTAATACGTGCCAGACTACTGCCCGTTCAGAGTGGTTGCTTCAATGGCTTCCGGTAATTGCTCCTTGGAAAGCCCCAGCTGTTCCACCACTTCGGCATCCATAAAGCTTCCATCGGCACCTGAATCGACAAAGCGTTAATCGCTAAGCTCTGATTCCTGTTCATGAGGGTAGCCGGGAAACGGGGTCTGACAGAGGTACTGAGAGAGTTGAAACTGGCTCGCTAAAAGTCCTCCCAACTTTAGCGAGCCGGGCAGTTTGACGACCGCCGGGAACCAGTGGAGATGTAATGTCCCGAGCTACCACAGTAGAGGCAGCAGTTGGTCTTACGTCTATGTTGACGCTCCTCCTTGGTTAACCCGTGCCGCCCCACTTGCATGGGTTCAGAATCGGGAGAGAGGACCTCTCCACTAATCCTTTGTGGTGGAGAATGATCGACGTGTTCTGGTCCACCACCCGACCCGACTGGGAACTGAGAAGCTGATCGATTGGACGGGCCCCATTGCTTCTCCCTCCTTCGCTCTCGAACTCGGGTATCCACCCGAATAGACAAGGCTACCAAGCTGTCCAGGTCACTAGGCTCCGGATAGGAGATCAACTCATCCTTGAGCTGCTCCGACAGACCCTGGTAAAGGCCGCTTGCAGAGACTCCTCATTCCACCCACTCTCCACAGCCAACGTCCTGAACTCGATCACGAAGTCGGCAGCGCTACGAGTTCCTTGGCGAAGTGAAAACAGGCGCCTAGCTGCGTCCATACCTCGGACGGAATGGTCGAATAGCTTCCTCATCTCGGCCGTGAACTCCTGGTATGAAGCCATGCAGGTGTCCTGTCGTTCCCAAACGGCTGAAGCCCACTCCAGCGCTCGACCACGCAGCAACTCAATAACAAAGGCTATCCTAGCCTTGTCTGTGGCATAAGAGTTGGGCTGTAGATCGAAAACTAAGCCACACTGCATAAGGAAAGAACGGCATCTTCCCAGCTCTCCCTCATATTTATCCGAGCGTCGGAACCTTGGGCTCATGGACGGACACAGCTCCAGAAGCGGCAGGCGAGATGGGTGAAACCGGTAGTGGATTCTCCACCGGCAACCTGAGCTGGGCCTGGATCTCCGTCAGCCCGGTGGAAAGGTTCCGAACTGACAACGCTATCTCCTGTAGTGCCGTGCTATGTTGTCCCAACATCTTCTCCTGATGGGAAATGGCATGGCGAACAGAGTCCAGGTCCGCTGGGTTCATTACTGGCCGGATCGTTCTGTCGCGAGTTACAAAGCCAGAACCCAGAAGCAGACCAGGACAAGGTAAGTTGAAACGAAGGTGAGTGTTTATTTACAAATTCAAGAGTGATGCTGAATAATCCAGGGAACAGAGCGGGCGGCGTTGATTAGTTGTTGGGGGTGCAGTGGTTGATCCAATCATGGCTCGGCAGCCGCCGACCACCAGGCAGAGGTTGGATGAAGGTTCCGGACGAGTGACTGCAGATGGAACAAAACGGAGGTAAGTAAACAACAAACCAACAAGGTGCAAAACAACAAAACTAACGCTAGAAGCTCTAAGACTGATACTCTGGTAAACCTACTGTTCATGGCTAACGATCCGGCAGGGAATGGATGTCAGGTCAGCGCCTAAAAAGGGTGATGATCAGGACCAGGTGTGCAGATTGCTGATGGGATGCAGGTGTGGTAAATCATGAGAGCTCCCGCCTAGCAATGTCGCCCGGCAACCAGGCAGGGAGCGTTCCAGAACCCTCGGGAAACAGGAGATCCCGAACAGAAAAACTGACAACACCGACAGGAACCGACTCAGGATGCAGGGTTCGTTACAGGTTAAGAGTGATACACAGGGCTCAGTATCTCAGAACGGTAGTAGGGGTAAGAGTGATGCACAGGGCTCAGTATCTCAGAACGGTAGTAGGGGTAAGAGCGATACACAGGGCTCAGTATCTCAGAACGGTAGTAGGGGTAAGAGTGATACACAGGGCTCAGTATCTCAGAACGATAGTAGGGGTAAGAGTGATACACAGGGCTCAGTATCTCAGAACGGTAGCAGGGGTAAGAGTGATACACAGGGCTCAGTATCTCAGAACGGTAGTAGGGGTAAGAGTGATACACAGGGCTCAGTATCTCAGAACGATAGTAGGGGTAAGAGCGATGCACAGGGCTCAGTATCTCAGAACGGTAGTAGGGGTAAGAGCGATGCACAGGGCTCAGTATCTCAGAACGGTAGTAGGGGTAAGAGTGATACACAGGGCTCAGTATCTCAGAACGATAGTAGGGGTAAGAGCGATGCACAGGGCTCAGTATCTCAGAACGGTAGTAGGGGTAAGAGCGATGCACAGGGCTCAGTATCTCAGAACGGTAGTAGGGGTAAGAGTGATGCACAGGGCTCAGTATCTCAGAACGGTAGTAGGGGTAAGAGAGATACACAGGGCTCAGTATCTCAGAACGGTAGTAGGGGTAAGAGAGATACACAGGGCTCAGTATCTCAGAACGGTAGTAGGGGTAAGAGTGATACACAGGGCTCAGTATCTCAGAACGGTAGTAGGGGTAAGAGTGATGCACAGGGCTCAGTATCTCAGAACGGTAGTAGGGGTAAGAGCGATACACAGGGCTCAGTATCTCAGAACGGTAGTAGGGGTAAGAGTGATGCACAGGGCTCAGTATCTCAGAACGGTAGTAGGGGTAAGAGCGAAACACAGGGCTCAGTATCTCAGAACGGTAGTAGGGGTAAGAGCGATACACAGGGCTCAGTATCTCAGAACGTTAGTAGGGGTAAGAGTGATACACAGACTCCAGGCTCAGTAACTCAGAACGGTAGTAGGGGTAAGAGCGATACACAGGGCTCAGTATCTCAGAACGGTAGTAGGGGTAAGAGTGATACACAGGGCTCAGTATCTCAGAGCGATACACAGGGCTCAGTATCTCAGAACGGTAGTAGGGGTAAGAGCGATAGACAGGGCTCAGTATCTCAGAACGGCAGTAGGGGTAAGAGTGATACACAGACTCCAGGCTCAGTATCTCAGAACGGTAGTAGGGGTAAGAGCGATACACAGGGCTCAGTATCTCAGAACGGTAGTAGGGGTAAGAGTGATACACAGGGCTCAGTATCTCAGAGCGATACACAGGGCTCAGTATCTCAGAACGGTAGTAGGGGTAAGAGCGATACACAGGGCTCAGTATCTCAGAACGGTAGTAGGGGTAAGAGCGATACACAGGGCTCAGTATCTCAGAACGGTAGTAGGGGTAAGAGCGATACACAGGGCTCAGTATCTCAGAACGGTAGTAGGGGTAAGAGTGATACACAGGGCTCAGTATCTCAGAACGGTAGTAGGGGTAAGAGCGATACACAGGGCTCAGTATCTCAGAACGGTAGTAGGGGTAAGAGCGATACACAGGGCTCAGTATCTCAGAACGGTAGTAGGGGTAAGAGCGATACACAGGGCTCAGTATCTCAGAACGGTAGTAGGGGTAAGAGCGATACACAGGGCTCAGTATCTCAGAACGGTAGTAGGGGTAAGAGCGATACACAGGGCTCAGTATCTCAGAACTTTAGTAGGGGTAAGAGCGATACACAGGGCTCAGTATCTCAGAACGGTAGTAGGGGTAAGAGCGATACACAGGGCTCAGTATCTCAGAACGGTAGTAGGGGTAAGAGTGATACACAGGGCTCAGTATCTCAGAGCGATACACAGGGCTCAGTATCTCAGAACGGTAGTAGGGGTAAGAGTGATACACAGACTCCAGGCTCAGTATCTCAGAACGGTAGTAGGGGTAAGAGTGATACACAGGGCTCAGTATCTCAGAACGGTAGTAGGGGTAAGAGTGATACACAGGGCTCAGTATCTCAGAACGGTAGTAGGCGTAAGAGTGATACACAGGGCTCAGTATCTCAGAACGGTAGTAGGGGTAAGAGTGATACACAGGGCTCAGTATCTCAGAACGGTAGTAGGGGTAAGAGCGATACACAGGGCTCAGTATCTCAGAACGGTAGTAGGGGTAAGAGTGATACACAGGGCTCAGTATCTCAGAACGGTAGTAGGGGTAAGAGTGATGCACAGGGCTCAGTATCTCAGAATGGTAGTAGGGGTAAGAGCGATACACAGGGCTCAGTATCTCAGAACGGTCGTAGGGGTAAGAGCAATACACAGGGCTCAGTATCTCAGAACGGTAGTAGGGGTAAGAGTGATACACAGGGCTCAGTATCTCAGAGTGATACACAGGGCTCAGTATCTCAGAGTGATACACAAGGCTCAGTATCTCAGAACGGTAGTAGGGGTAAGAGTGATGCACAGGGCTCAGTATCTCAGAACGGTAGTAGGGGTAAGAGTGATACACAGGGCTCAGTATCTCAGAACGGTAGTAGGTGTAAGAGTGATACACTGGGCTCAGTATCTCAGAACGGTAGTAGGGGTAAGAGCGATACACAGGGCTCAGTATCTCAGAACGGTAGTAGGGGTAAGAGCAATACACAGGGCTCAGTATCTCAGAACGGTAGTAGGGGTAAGAGTGATACACAGGGCTCAGTATCTCAGAACGGTAGTAGGGGTAAGAGCGATACACAGGGCTCAGTATCTCAGAACGGTAGTAGGGGTAAGAGAGATACACAGGGCTCAGTATCTCAGAACGGTAGTAGGGGTAAGAGTGATACACAGGGCTCAGTATCTCAGAACGGTAGTACGGGTAAGAGTGATACACAGGGCTCAGTATCTCAGAACGGTAGTAGGGGTAAGAGCGATACACAGGGCTCAGTATCTCAGAATGGTAGTAGGGGTAAGAGTGATACACAGGGCTCAGTATCTCAGAACGGTAGTAGGGGTAAGAGTGATACACAGGGCTCAGTATCTCAGAACGGTAGTAGGGGTAAGAGCGATACACAGGGCTCAGTATCTCAGAGTGATACACAGGGCTCAGTATCTCAGAGTGATACACAGGGCTCAGTATCTCAGAACGGTAGTAGGGGTAAGAGCGATACACAGACTCCAGGCTCAGTAATAACGCAGGTAACAAAGGAGGTTATAAGAGGGGCTTTTGATGTGGTGGACACGCAGACACTGTCATGCTGCCCTTTTTGGTTTCATTATAACTCAAGCAGCATATCACAAGTTCAGCGGATAGTGGTTGCATGTTGTTTTGATGTTATTATGGGTCAGTTGCCTCAGTCAGCTGTCATTGGAAAGTACCGTACATTTATAGTAGTTGTGATCATCTACTATGAACGAAGGAAAAGATTCAAGTCTTGTACAAAATGATACCTGTAGACCTACGGAGTTAATCCAGAGTGCATGTGGTTACTGCACTACGGCAGAGTGTGGGTATATAGGACAGATTAAAAGATGAAGATGTGAAGTTAATTTGTA
Organism: Coregonus clupeaformis; assembly: GCF_020615455.1. Taxonomy (NCBI): domain Eukaryota; kingdom Metazoa; phylum Chordata; class Actinopteri; order Salmoniformes; family Salmonidae; genus Coregonus; species Coregonus clupeaformis. Next base: position 43,018,257 of record NC_059218.1, on the reverse strand, counting down.
CCTTTTCTCTCCAAATGATTTGAAACATTAAACACAAATGTAATATAATAAGAGTAATATAAAAAAAAGGTAACATTGTGATTATGACAATCTGTAAATTCAAACAAGATATAGGTTTTAGTTGTGTTATTTATTTTAAAAAAGATTTAGAGGAGGAGTAGAGAGGATGAGGGAGAAGACAAGAGGAGGAGGGTTGGAAAGAAGAGGAGGAGAGGAGAGGGGAGAGGAGAGGAGAGGAGAGGAGAGGAGAGGGAGGGGAGGGAGGAGAGGAGAGGAGAGGAGAGGGGAGAGGAGAGGAGAGGAGAGGAGAGGAGAGGAGAGGAGAGGAGAGATAGGATAAGATAGTAGATAGAGGAGAGGAGAGAGAGAGGATGAGAGATAGAGTAGAGGAGAGATAGAGGATAAGAGAGTAGAGATAGAGCAGAGATGGAGAGATAGAGAGATAGAGAGAGAGAGAGATAGAGAGAGAGAGAGATAGAGTGATAGAGAGATAGAGAGATAGTGAGATAGAGGATAAGAGAGTAGAGATAGAGGAGAGGAGATATAGAAGATAAGAGAGGAGAGGAGAGAGAGGATAAGAGATAGAGTTGAGGAAAGATAGAGCAGATATAGAGGAGAGAAGAGATAGAGGATAAGAGAGGAGGAGAGGAGAGATAGAAACTAGCTGCTGTTCCAGTGTGGTAGCTCTAGTGACTGTCCACAGCTCTCAATCTCCTCTTCCTCCTCTTCCTCATCATCAGCTGTTAGTCGACTGGCCTCTTCATCCTTGTCCAGACGCAGACACATTACCACCCTGGAGACAGACAGACACATTACAACCCTGGAGACACACACATTACCACCCTGGAGACAGACACATTACCACCCTGGAGACAGACACATTACAACCCTGGAGACAGACACATTACCACCCTGGAGACAGACACATTACCACCCTGGAGACAGACACATTACCACCCTGGAGACAGACACATTACCACCCTGGAGACAGACACATTACCACCCTGGAGACAGACACATTACCACCCTGGAGACAGACAGACACATTACCACCCTGGAGACAGACAGACACATTACCACCCTGGAGACAGACAGACAGACAGACAGACAGACAGACAGACAGAAAGACAGACAGACAGACAGACAGACAGACAGACATTACCACCCTGGAGACAGACAGACAGACAGACAGACAGACAGACAGACATTACCACCCTGGAGACAGACAGACTTTACCACCCTGGAGACAGACAGAACAACAATACATTACAACCCTGGAGAGAGAGCTCAATCACAATACATTACAACCCTGGAGAGAGAGCTCAATCACAATATATTACAACCCTGGAGAGAGAGCTCAACTACAATATTTTACAACCCTGGAGAGAGAGCTCAATCACAATATATTACAACCCTGGAGAGAGAGCTCAATCACAATATAATACAACCCTGGAGAGAGAGCTCAATCACAATACATTACAACCCTGGAGAGAGAGCTCAATCACAATACATTACAACCCTGGAGAGAGAGCTCAATCACAATACATTACAACCCTGGAGAGAGAGCTCAACTACAATATATTACAACCCTGGAGAGAGCTCAATCACAATATATTACAACCCCCTGGAGAGAGAGCTCAACAACAATACATTACAACCCTGGAGAGAAAGCTCAATCACAATACATTACAACCCTGGAGAGAGAGCTCAACTACAATACATTACAACCCTGGAGAGAGAGCTCAACTACAATACATTACAACCCTGGAGAGAGAGCTCAAATACAATACATTACAACCCTGGAGAGAGAGCTCAATCACAATACATTACAACCCTGGAGAGAGAGCTCAATCACAATACATTACAACCCTGGAGAGAGAGCTCAACTACAATACATTACAACCCTGGAGAGAGAGCTCAATCACAATACATTACAACCCTGGAGAGAGAGCTCAACTACAATACATTACAACCCTGGAGAGAGAGCTCAACTACAATACATTACAACCCTGGAGAGAGAGCTCAATCACAACACATTACAACCCTGGAGAGAGAGCTCAATCACAATACATTACAACCCTGGAGAGAGAGCTCAATCACAATATATTACAACCCTGGAGAGAGAGCTCAACTACAATATATTACAACCCTGGAGAGAGAGCTCAACTACAATATATTACAACCCTGGAGAGAGAGCTCAACTACAATACATTACAACCCTGGAGAGAGAGCTCAATCACAATACAATACAACCCTGGAGAGAGAGCTCAACTACAATACATTACAACCCTGGAGAGAGAGCTCAATCACAATACATTACAACCCTGGAGAGAGAGCTCAATCACAATACATTACAACCCTGGAGAGAGAGCTCAACTACAATACATTACAACCCTGGAGAGAGAGTTCAACTACAATACATTACAACCCTGGAGAGAGAGCTCAACTACAATATATTACAACCCTGGAGAGAGAGCTCAACTACAATACATTACAACCCTGGAGAGAGAGCTCAACTACAATACATTACAACCCTGGAGAAAGAGCTCAATCACAATATATTACAACCCTGGAGAGAGAGCTCAACTACAATACATTACAACCCTGGAGAGAGAGCTCAACTACAATACATTACAACCCTGGAGAGAGAGCTCAATCACAATACATTACAACCCTGGAGAGAGAGCTCAATCACAATATATTACAACCCCCTGGAGAGAGAGCTCAATCACAATACATTACAACCCTGGAGAGAGAGCTCAATCACAATATATTACAACCCTGGAGAGAGAGCTCAACTACAATACATTACAACCCTGGAGAGAGAGCTCAACTACAATACATTACAACCCCCTGGAGAGAGAGCTCAATCACAATACATTACAACCCTGGAGAGAGAGCTCAATCACAATATATTACAACCCTGGAGAGAGAGCTCAACTACAATATATTACAACCCTGGAGAGAGAGCTCAATCACAATACATTACAACCCTGGAGAGAGAGCTCAATCACAATACATTACAACCCTGGAGAGAGAGCTCAATCACAATACATTACAACCCTGGAGAGAGAGCTCAACTACAATATATTACAACCCTGGAGAGAGAGCTCAATCACAATATATTACAACCCCCTGGAGAGAGAGCTCAACAACAATACATTACAACCCTGGAGAGAAAGCTCAATCACAATACATTACAACCCTGGAGAGAGAGCTCAACTACAATACATTACAACCCTGGAGAGAGAGCTCAACTACAATACATTACAACCCTGGAGAGAGAGCTCAAATACAATACATTACAACCCTGGAGAGAGAGCTCAATCACAATACATTACAACCCTGGAGAGAGAGCTCAATCACAATACATTACAACCCTGGAGAGAGAGCTCAACTACAATACATTACAACCCTGGAGAGAGAGCTCAATCACAATACATTACAACCCTGGAGAGAGAGCTCAACTACAATACATTACAACCCTGGAGAGAGAGCTCAACTACAATACATTACAACCCTGGAGAGAGAGCTCAATCACAACACATTACAACCCTGGAGAGAGAGCTCAATCACAATACATTACAACCCTGGAGAGAGAGCTCAATCACAATATATTACAACCCTGGAGAGAGAGCTCAACTACAATATATTACAACCCTGGAGAGAGAGCTCAACTACAATATATTACAACCCTGGAGAGAGAGCTCAACTACAATACATTACAACCCTGGAGAGAGAGCTCAATCACAATACATTACAACCCTGGAGAGAGAGCTCAACTACAATACATTACAACCCTGGAGAGAGAGCTCAATCACAATACATTACAACCCTGGAGAGAGAGCTCAATCACAATACATTACAACCCTGGAGAGAGAGCTCAATCACAATACATTACAACCCTGGAGAGAGAGCTCAATCACAATACATTACAACCCTGGAGAGAGAGCTCAACTACAATATATTACAACCCTGGAGAGAGAGCTCAATCACAATACATTACAACCCTGGAGAGAGAGCTCAACTACAATAGATTACAACCCTGGAGAGAGAGCTCAATCACAATATATTACAACCCTGGAGAGAGAGCTCAATCACAATATATTACAACCCTGGAGAGAGAGCTCAACTACAATACATTACAACCCTGGAGAGAGAGCTCAACTACAATACATTACAACCCTGGAGAGAGAGCTCAATCACAATACATTACAACCCTGGAGAGAGAGCTCAATCACAATATATTACAACCCCCTGGAGAGAGAGCTCAATCACAATACATTACAACCCTGGAGAGAGAGCTCAATCACAATATATTACAACCCTGGAGAGAGAGCTCAACTACAATACATTACAACCCTGGAGAGAGAGCTCAACTACAATACATTACAACCCCCTGGAGAGAGAGCTCAATCACAATACATTACAACCCTGGAGAGAGAGCTCAATCATAATATATTACAACCCTGGAGAGAGAGCTCAACTACAATATATTACAACCCTGGAGAGAGAGCTCAATCACAATATATTACAACCCTGGAGAGAGAGCTCAATCACAATATATTACAACCCTGGAGAGAGAGCTCAATCACAATACATTACAACCCTGGAGAGAGAGCTCAATCACAATACATTACAACCCTGGAGAGAGAGCTCAATCACAATACATTACAACCCTGGAGAGAGAGCTCAACTACAATATATTACAACCCTGGAGAGAGAGCTCAATCACAATATATTACAACCCCCTGGAGAGAGAGCTCAACAACAATACATTACAACCCTGGAGAGAAAGCTCAATCACAATACATTACAACCCTGGAGAGAGAGCTCAACTACAATACATTACAACCCTGGAGAGAGAGCTCAACTACAATACATTACAACCCTGGAGAGAGAGCTCAAATACAATACATTACAACCCTGGAGAGAGAGCTCAATCACAATACATTACAACCCTGGAGAGAGAGCTCAATCACAATACATTACAACCCTGGAGAGAGAGCTCAACTACAATACATTACAACCCTGGAGAGAGAGCTCAACTACAATACATTACAACCCTGGAGAGAGAGCTCAATCACAACACATTACAACCCTGGAGAGAGAGACTCAATCACAATACATTACAACCCTGGAGAGAGAGCTCAATCACAATATATTACAACCCTGGAGAGAGAGCTCAACTACAATATATTACAACCCTGGAGAGAGAGCTCAACTACAATATATTACAACCCTGGAGAGAGAGCTCAACTACAATACATTACAACCCTGGAGAGAGAGCTCAATCACAATACATTACAACCCTGGAGAGAGAGCTCAACTACAATACATTACAACCCTGGAGAGAGAGCTCAATCACAATACATTACAACCCTGGAGAGAGAGCTCAATCACAATACATTACAACCCTGGAGAGAGAGCTCAATCACAATATATTACAACCCTGGAGAGAGAGCTCAATCACAATACATTACAACCCTGGAGAGAGAGCTCAACTACAATATATTACAACCCTGGAGAGAGAGCTCAATCACAATACATTACAACCCTGGAGAGAGAGCTCAACTACAATATATTACAACCCTGGAGAGAGAGCTCAATCACAATACATTACAACCCTGGAGAGAGAGCTCAACTACAATATATTACAACCCTGGAGAGAGAGCTCAATCACAATATATTACAACCCTGGAGAGAGAGCTCAATCACAATACATTACAACCCTGGAGAGAGAGCTCAACTACAATACATTACAACCCTGGAGAGAGAGCTCAACTACAATACATTACAACCCCTGGAGAGAGAGCTCAATCACAATATATTACAACCCTGGAGAGAGAGCTCAATCACAATATATTACAACCCTGGAGAGAGAGCTCAACTACAATAGATTACAACCCTGGAGAGAGAGCTCAATCACAATATATTACAACCCTGGAGAGAGAGCTCAATCACAATATATTACAACCCTGGAGAGAGAGCTCAACTACAATACATTACAACCCTGGAGAGAGAGCTCAACTACAATATATTACAACCCTGGAGAGAGAGCTCAACTACAATACATTACAACCCTGGAGAGAGAGCTCAATCACAATACATTACAACCCTGGAGAGAGAGCTCAACTACAATACATTACAACCCTGGAGAGAGAGCTCAATCACAATACATTACAACCCTGGAGAGAGAGCTCAACTACAATACATTACAACCCTGGAGAGAGAGCTCAATCACAATATATTACAACCCTGGAGAGAGAGCTCAACTACAATATATTACAACCCCCTGGAGAGAGAGCTCAACTACAATACATTACAACCCCCTGGAGAGAGAGCTCAATCACAATATATTACAACCCTGGAGAGAGAGCTCAATCACAATATATTACAACCCTGGAGAGAGAGCTCAACTACAATACATTACAACCCTGGAGAGAGAGCTCAATCACAATACATTACAACCCCCTGGAGAGAGAGCTCAACTACAATACATTACAATCCTGGAGAGAGAGCTCAACTAAAATATATTTGTAGATAGTCAGGATTCAATACAAGGTGTGTTATAGTAAGGCACACTACAACATATTTTAAGGGTAATTTACAGTTGAGTCTACATGCGCAGTATTTGCGAATGTGTCCTGCCTTAAATATAACACGCCTTACATTGTATCAGACTCAGGAGGCGTGCATACCATCCACTGCTTCCGAGTATATTACTCACTAATGTTCAGTCTCTGGACAATAAAGTAGACGAGCTCAGGGCGAGGATCTCCTTCCAAAGAGACATCAGGGACTGGAACATACTCTGTTTCACGGAATCATGGTTCTCTCCGGATATACCGCCCCACCCCCCGTCCATACAGCCAGCTGGGTTCTCAGTACATCGCACAGACAGAAATAAAGAACTCTCTGGGAAAAAGCAAGGCGGAGGTGTTTCATGATTTATTACTCATGGTGTAATTTTGGTAAGGTACAGAAACTCCTGTCCTTTTGTTCTCCTGATCTGGAATACCTCACTATCAAATGCCGACCGAATTACCTCCCAAGATAATTCACTTCGGTCATTGTCACGGCTGTGTATATTCCCCCTCAAGCCGATACAGTTGAAGTCGGAAGTTTACATACACCTTAGCCAAATACATTTAAACTCAGTTGTTCACAATTCCTGACATTTAATCCAAGTAAACATCGTACTTTTTGGAGAAATGTCCTCTGGTCTGATGAAACAAAAATAGAATTGTTTGGCCATAATGACCATCGTTATGTTTGGAGGAAAAAGGGGGTGACTTGCAAGCCAAAGAACACCATCCCAACCCTGAAGCACGGGGGTGGCAGCATCATGCTGTGAGGGTGCTTTGCTGCAGGAGGGACTGGTGCACTTCACAAAATAGATGGCATCATGAGGAAGGAAAATTATGTGGATATATTGAAGCAACATCCCTGTCTTAGGTCAGTTAGGATCACCACTTTATTTTAAGAATGTGAAATGTCAGAATAATACTAGAGAGAATGATTTATTTCAGCTTTTATTTATTTCATCACATTCCCAGTGGGTCAGGATTAGTATTTGGTAGCATTGCCTTTAAATTGTTTAACTTGGGTCAAACGTTTTGGGTAGCCTTCCACAATCTTCCCACAATAAGATTGGTGAATTTTGGCCCATTCCTCCTGACAGAGCTGGTGTAACGGAGTCAGGTTTGTAGGCCTCCTTGCTCGCACACGCTTCATCAGTTCTGCCCACAAATGTTCAATAGGATTGAGGTCAGGGCTTTGTGATGGCCACTCCAATACCTTGACTTTGTTGTCCTTAAGCCATTTTGCCACAACTTTGGAAGTGTGCTTGGGGTCATTGTCCATTTGGAAGACCCATTTGCGACCAAGATTTAACTTCCTGACTGATGTCTTGAGATGTTGCTTCAATATATCCACATAATTATCCTTCCTCATGATGCCATCTATTTTGTGAAGTGCACCAGTCCCCCCACAGCATGATGCTGCCACCCCCGTGCTTCACGGTTGGGATGGTGTTCTTCGGCTTGCAAGCCACCACCTTTTTCCTCCAAACATAACGATGGTCATTATGGCCAAACAGTTCTATTTTTGTTTCATCAGACCAGAGGATATTTCTCCAAAAAGTACGATCTTTATCCCCATGTGCAGTTGCAAACCGTAGTCTGGCTTTTTTATGGTGGTTTTGGAGCAGTGGCTTCTTCCTTGCTGAGCGGCCTTTCAGGTTATGTCGATATAGGACTCATTTTTACTGTGGATATAGATACTTTTGTACCTGTTTCCTCCAGCATCTTCACAAGGTCCTTTGCAGTGGTTCTGGGATTGATTAGCACAGAATACTTGTCTTTACTGACTCAGCCAATCAGAATGGTTGTATTGAATGACTCAGACCAATCAGAATGGTTGTATTGACTGACTGACTCAGACCAATCAGAAAGGTTGTGATGACTGACCCAGCCAATCAGAATAGTTGTGTTGACTGACTCACCCAATCAGAGCAGCCGGTATGAGTGCGATGGCTGAAGCCAGCAGGAAGCTGAATCCAGGGAACCAGGAGACGGTGGAGGCGTAGGTACTGCTGAACACGGTGAACCCAACACCTATACTCAGCATCTCCACGAACGCTACACACGCAAACACAGCACCTGGGGAGAGGAGAGGGCACAAACACAAAGTTCTGGAGTTATCGTTATTCTGAGTGGCTTTATTACCAGCACTGACTTTTGCTGATTTTGGAGGACAAATGCTGATTATGGCTGTGATATCATGTCTCTTAGCTACCTTAACATCAATGCACTAACTGTAAGTCACTCTGGGTAAGGTACTAATTTACTCAAATGTTAAATGTACTGAACATGGTTTAACTTGTCACTATCGTACACTGGGAAGCCTCATAGAAACACTGTAATAATTGTAGCCTAGCCTAGCCTGTCACATAGTGTAATGTAGCCTAGCATAATGTCACATAGTGTAATGTAGCCTAGCATAATGTCACATAGTGTAATGTAGCCTAGCATATTGTCACATAGTGTAATGTAGCCTAGCATAATGTCACATAGTGTAATGTAGCCTAGATCAGCCTAGCCTAGCATAGTGTCACATAATGTAATGTACCCTAGCTCAGCCTAGCATAGTGTAAAATAGTGTAATATAGCCTAGCCTAGCATAGTGTAACATAATATAGCCTATCTCAGCCTAGCCTAGCATAGTGTAACATAGTGTAATGTACCCTAGCTCAGCCTAGTATAGTGGAATAGTGGAATGTAGCCTAGCTTAGCATAGTGTCTTACCCTGTTCAGAGCTGAGTACTATCTTGGACATCATGGACCTCAGAACAGGAGCAGGCATGATGGAGAGAAGGAGAGGCAGCCGCACTAAGGAACACACACACGAGAGAACTGGTTTACACACACATGAGATAACTGGTTTACACACACACACACACGAGATAACTGGTTTACACACACACACACACACGAGAGAACTGGTTTATACACACTGACACACAAACACAAACATATTTATTTTCCCCTTAATACTTCAACTATTTGCACATTGTTACAACACTGTATATAGCCAATAACATAACACTTAAAATGTTAATATTCTTTTAAAGCCTTTGTGAGTGTAATGTTTACTGTTAATTTCTGATAGTTTATTTCCCTTTTGTTTATTTCACTTGCTTTGACTCGGGCTCATAGCTGTTTCCCATGCCAATAAATCCCTTTGAATAGAATTTAATTGAATTGAGAGAGGGAGAGAGAGACGGGGAAAGAGAGGAGGGGAAAGAGAGGAGGGGAGGGTGTTTTCAGTTTTAGTAAAGTATTTTTACACAAACACACGCGCACACACACCTGTGTTTTCGTGAAATTTCAGGTATTTTTGGAGTGTACAATTTTTTTACCATTAAAAATCCTATTTTCCCTCACCCCAAACCTAACACTTAAGCTTAAAATAGCATTTGAACAAATTAATTTCAAATAAGTTATTGTTTTCCTACCTTTTCAGGACATTAAGGTGAAATGTTAGGACATTGGGGTCCTGACACACACACACACACACACACACACACACACACACACACACACACACACACACACACACACACACACACACACACACACACACACACACACACACACACACACACACACACACACACACACAGAGGAGTGGGCATGAGGAGGAAAATATACGCCTTCAGGTGTTTTTTTATCATCAGTAATGTTTTATGTACCTGTGTGTAATGTTGTCTCCTGCTTGAACAGCCTACTACTTCTAATTATAAAACTAATTCAATCAATCAATCAGCCAGACAACCTACCAGTCAAACACCCCCCCCCCCCATCTCACCTAGGAACATGAGAAGTGTGTTCTTGGCGAAGGCAGCCGTCAGTAGTCCTGCAGCGACAGACAGCAGCCCCAGTAGTACTATGTACCCGTCCCGGAGACAGCGTGACAGCAGGGAGACCCCTGCAAAGCTCCCCAGGTAGATGAGTGTAGACAGGGCTGAACCGTAGCCCACCAACACCTCACTCCAACACAGAGGAGCATTCAGCTCATACAGGATGAAGATGGACATACCACCCAGCTTAGACACCTGTGGGGGAGAGAGAGGATGGATGCAATGTGTGAAAAAATACTAAATTAAAACTAATGAACAATCATCTTAGATAGCTGACAGGGAGATGGGGGGGGGGGGGAGAGAAAGGAGCAGGCCATGAGCAGATGAGTTCCTGAATCTTGACAAAAAGATAGATTTTGATTTTTTTTACAAGGACATATAGGATACTAACCAATGATTCTTACTACCAAGGATTCTTACTGCCAAGGATTCTTACTGCCAAGGATTCTTACTGCCAAGGATTCTTACTGCCAAGGATTCGTGGTCCTCTGTAGCTCAGCTGGTAGAGCACGGCGCTTGTAACGCCAAGGTAGTGCGTTCGATCCCCGGGACCACCCATACACAAAAATGTATGCACGCATGACTGTAAGTCGCTTTGGATAAAAGCGTCTGCTAAATGGCATATTATTATTATTATTACTGCCAAGGATTCTTACTGCCAAGGATTCTTACTACCAAGGATTCTTACAGTAGCTTGCGAAAGTATTCACCCCCTTTGGCATTTTTCCTATCGTGTTGCCTTACAACCTGGAATTAAAATTTATTTTTGGGGGGTTTGTATCATTTGATTTACACAACATGCCTACCACTTTGAAGATGCAAAATATTTTGTCTTGTGAAACAAACAAGAAAAAAAAAACAGAAAACTTGAACTATTCACCCCCCAAAGTCAATACTTTGTAGAGCCACCTTTTGCAGCAATTACAGCTGCAAGTCTCTTGGGGTATGTCTCTATAAGCTTGGCACATCTAGCCACTGGGACTTTTGCCCATTCTTCAAGGCAAAACTGCTCCAGCTCCTTCAAGTTGGATGGGTTCCGCCGGTGTACAGCAATCTTCAAGTCATACTACAGATTCTCAATTGGATTGAGGTCTGGGCTTTGACTAGGCCATTCCAAGACATTTAAATGTTTCCCCTTAAACCACTCGAGTGTTGCTTTAGCAGTATGCTTAGGGTCATTGTCCAGCTGGAAGGTGAACATCCGTCCCAGTCTCAAACCTCTGTGGAGCTTTGCAGCTCTTTCAGGGTTATCTTTTTTCTCTTTGTTGCCTCTCTGATTAATGCCCTCCTTGCCTGGTCCATGAGTTTTGGTGGGCGGCCCTCTCTTGGCAGGTTTGTTGTGGTGCCATATTCTTTCCATTTTTTAATAATGGGTTTATGGTGCTCCGTGGGATGTTCAAAGTTTCCGATTTTTCTTTATAACCAAACCCTGACCTGTACTTCTCCACAACTTTGTCCCTGACCTGTTTGGAGAGCTCCTTGGTCTTCGTGGTGCCGCTTGCTTGGTGGTGCCCTCTTGCTTAGTGGTGTTGCAGACTCTGGGGCCTTTCAGAACAGGTGTATATATACTGAGATCATGTGACAGATTATTTGACACTTAGATTGCACACAGGTGGACTTTATTTAACTAATTATGTGACTTCTGAAGGTAATTGGTTGCACCAGATCTTATTTAGGGGATTCATAGCAAAGGGGGTGAATACATATGCACACACCACTTTTCCGTTATTAATTTTTTAGAATTATTTGAAACAAGTTATTTTTTTCATTTCACTTCACCAATTTGGACTATTTTGTGTATGTCCATTACATGAAATCCAAATAAAAATCAATTTAAATTACAGGTTGTAATGCAACAAAATAGGAAAAATGCCAAGGGGGATGAATACTTTTGCAAGGCACTGTACTGCCAAGGATTCTTAATGCCAAGGATTCTTACTGCCAAGGATTCTTACTGCCAAGGATTCTTACTACCAAGGATTCTTACTACCAAGGACTATCCAGCAAACTTCTCTAGATATTTTACTTTACAAAGACTGAATGCTGAGTTAAAAAGCTACCAAGTTTGCTAGGAAAGAACAGACCCAGCTGCAACATTAATTAGCATGAGCCCAACAATGGTAGCAGAGTTCCTCCCCCCACCCAAATGATGGATTCCCCACCCCACCCTTTCCCTCCCCCACCCAAATCCCCCACCCCACCCCTTTGGCCCCCTGCTCCATGGCTTCCCTCTGTGCAGAGGTCACCACAGTACAGTACCCCTTGGATATAGAAAATGACAAGGCACGGAAAGAGTACAAAGAGACGCTCCTCATGGACAATCCAGAGAATCTTTTACTGACTGCTACAAAAATGGGAACGAACGCAACCTAATCTTCCACACAGACCCTCCCTGGGCATGGCACACTGCTATAAGAGCACACTATCCCTCTTTTAAGAGAGAGGGTATTGGAGGAGGGTGGAACATCAGAACACTGGAAAACAAGGACCCTGAGACGGAGACACCCTCTGCCAGCCTGGACAGGAATGGAACAGTGGTGCTGCAGAGCAACTTCATACACTTACAACATCACTTTTACAGAATCAAAGAGAGAGCACGGCAGGAGAAGCTTTCTCTTGGTGATGACTCCCCCACCCCGAGCGAGTCCGATCAACCCCCTGAAGGACATCACCCTCAACCGCAGCCCCAACACCTCACACAGGAGCAACAGAGCAAAAAAGGAAACTCCCTCCCAGAACTGTAGGACCTGCAACAAGAGAACCTACACCCCGACCGCAGGACCACCAGCCACATCCCCACCCCCACGACAACCAGTTGACCCCCCCCCCGACAAACCCTAGCCACACCCAGATCAGTCATAGGCCCTTCTGCCCCCCACAACAAGGACCTCAACCCCCACTAAAACACCCACCCAAGCCCCATCCTGCTCAGCATGTTCGCTCACGCCTAATGGTCCGAGCCTAAACCACTCAAATAACAACACTGGACACTATTTTTTATTTCACCTTTATTTAACCAGGTAAGCCAGTTGAGAACAAGTTCTCATTTACAACTGCGACCTGGCCAAGTTAAAGCAAAGCAGTGCGATAAAAACAACAACACAGAGTTACATATGGGGTAAAACAAAACATAAAGTCAAAAATACAACAGAAAATATATATACAGTGTGTGCAAATGTAGTAAGTTATGGAGGTAAGGCAATAAATAGGCTATAGTGCAAAATAATTACAATTAGTATCAACACTGGAATGATAGATGTGCAAGAGATGATGTGCAAATAGAGATACTGGGGTGCAAATGAGCAAAATAAATAACAATATGGGGATGAGGTAGTTGGGTGGGCTAATTTCAGATGGGCTCTGTACAGGTGCAGTGATCGGTAAGGTGCTCTGACAACTGATGCTGAAAGTTAGTGAGGGAGATAAGAGTCTCCAGCTTCAGAGATTTTTGCAATTCGTTCCAGTCATTGGCAGCAGAGAACTGGAAGGAATGGCGGCCAAAGGAGGTGTTGGCTTTGGGGATGACCAGTGAGATATACCTGCTGGAGTGCATACTACGGGTGGGTATTGCTATGGTGACCAATGAGCTAAGATACGGCGGGGATTTGCCTAGCAGTGATTTATAGATGGCCTGGAGCCAGTGGGTTTGGCAACGAATATGTAGTGAGGACCAGCCAACAAGAGCGTACAGGTCACAGTGGTGGGTAGTATATGGGGCTTTGGTGACAAAACGGATGGCACTGTGATAGACAACATACAATTTGCTGAGTAGAGTGTTGGAGGCTATTTTGTAAATGACATCGCCGAAGTCAAGTATCGGTAGGATAGTCAGTTTTACGAGGGCATGTTTGGCAGCATGAGTGAAGGAGGCTTTGTTGCGAAATAGGAAGCCGATTCTAGATTTAACTTTGGATTGGAGATTCTTTATGTGAGTCTGGAAGTTGAGTTTACAGTCTAACCAGACACCTAGGTATTTGTAGTTGTCCACATACTCTAGGTCAGACCCGTCGAGAGTAGTGATTCTAGTCGGGTGGGCGGGTGCCAGCAGCGTTCGGTTGAAGAGCATGCATTTAGTTTTACTAGTGTTTAAGAGCAGTTGGAGGCTACTGAAGGAGTGTTGTATGGCATTGAAGCTCGTTTGGAGGTTTGTTAACACAGTGTCCAATGAAGGGCCAGATGTATACAAAATGGTGTCGTCTGCGTAGAGGTGGATCCGAGAGTCACCAGCAGCAAGAGCGACATCATTGATATACACTGAGAAAAGAGTCGGCCCAAGAATTGAACCCTGTGGCACCCCCATAGACACTGCCATAGGTCCAGACAACAGGCCCTCCGATTTGACACATTGAACTCTATCTGAGAAGTAGTTAGTGAACCAGGCGAGGCAGTCATTTGAGAAACCAAGGCTATTTAGTCTGCCAATAAGAATGCGGTGGTTGACAGAGTCGAAAGCCTTGGCCAGGTCGATGAAGACGGCTGCACAGTACTGTCTATTATCGATCGCGGTTCTAATATCGTTTAGGACCTTGAGCGTGGCTGAGGTGCACCCATGACCAGCTCGGAAACCGGATTGCATAGCGGAGAATGTATGGTGGGATTCGAAATGGTCGGTGATCTGTTTGTTAACTTGGCTTTCAATTACTTTCGAAAGGCAGGGCAGGATGGATATAGGTCTGTAACAGTTTGGATCTAGAGTGTCACCCCCTTTGAAGAGGGGGATGACCGCGGCAGCTTTCCAATCTCTGGGGATCTCAGACGTTACGAAAGAGAGGTTGAACAGGCTAGTAATAGGGGTCGCGACAATTTCGGCGGCTAGTTTTAGAAAGAAAGGGTCCAGAATGTCTAGCCCAGCTGATTTGTAGGGGTCCAGATTTTGCAGCTCTTTCAGAACATCAGCTGTCTGAGTTTGTGTGAAGGAGAAGCAGGGGGGGCATGGGCAAGTTGCAGCGGAGGGTGCAGAGCTGGTGGCCGGGGTAGTGGTAGCCAGGTGGAAAGCATGGCCAGCTATAGCAAAATGCTCGTTGAAATTCTCGATTATTGTAGATTTTTCGGTGGTGATAGTGTTTCCTAGCCTCAGTGCAGAGGGCAGCTGGGAGGAGGTGCTCTTATTCTCCATGGACTTTACAGTGTCCCAAATCTTTTTGGAGTTAGTGCTACAGGATGAACATTTCTGTTTGAAAAAGCTAGCCTTTGCTTTCCTAACTGCTTGTGTATAATGGTTCCTGACTTCCCTGAAAAGTTGCATATCGCGGGGGCTATTTGATGCTAATGTCATGAGCCCTCTCACTCCACCGGGTTACCACCTTATGTGTTTCCACTATCTTCCACTCTGCTCATCTCTCTCTCTCTACTCAGCCTAACGAGCTCCACCTGTCCCTGCTCTGCTCGGCTCTAATTACTCTGCCAGCTGCGCTGCATTACCCACTAACCTCTCCCAGTATTTAAAGTCCCGTCTTTCAGCTCTCCTTTGTCAGATCGTCTGCAAAGCTCACACCCGGAACCTGTGTGCTCGCCTTCTGGCTCACCCCTGTTTTGTGACCCCGGACCTGCCTGATTCTTGGATACTCTTCTGCCCCAGGAAAACCAGACCTGCTTTCTGCCATTACGACTCCTGACTACTCTTCGACCCCGGTAACTCTGACCAGCCTTCTGCCTTGCTACTACGTATTTGGATTTCCCTTGAACTGTACTTCTGCCTGTTTTCATCCGCCCGTTGTGTCTGTGTTTCCTCCCCCCAGGACTTCTGGACCACCAACCACCGGCGTCATCGGACGCATCGCTGCCACTGGGGAGGCACAGACCCAGCACATCGGACGGGGATAACCCCTGGAGCCTTCACTCACTCCCTACATCCCTTTCCCCTTAAGTTTAAATAAACTTTCTGGTGTGACGCAATTGTGGTCCTCTTGTCGTCTGTCTGAACCGTGACAGTACGATCTGACCATCATGGACTCAGCGCACACTTCCCCCGACATGGAAGCCGAAGAACCTGAGCAACCCACCGCCATGCTACGCCTGGAACACACTGAGAGAGAGCTAAGCCGCATGAGCGGCGACGTCCACATCTCTGCTTCAGGTCGGCCACCAACAGCATCAGCAGTTCCAGCAGCACCAGCAGCAGTCCCAGCAGCAGCAACAACAACTCGCCAGGATCATCCAACTCCTCACCAACCTTACCCCAGCCAGTCTGCCCACCAGCCCTGCCTCCGAGTTACCTGCCCCGGTCATAGCAGCCGCTACCCCGGAACCCAAGATTGGAAACCCCGAGCGGTTCAACGGCGATTCTACCCAGGTCCGGCCATTCCTGACTAGCTGCCGACTTCAGTTCTCCTTGCAGCCAAGGACCTTCGCCACGGAGGGGGCTAGGGTCGGGTATGCCATCACTCACCTGACGGGCCGAGCTCGACTCTGGGAACAGCAGAGTTCGAACGTCAAACCCCCGCATGTGCAACCTTCGACCTGTTTGCTGAGGAGATGCTGAAGGTGTTTGACCTGGATTCACCAACCGCAGAGGCGTCTCGTGAACTGTTCAGTATTCGACAAGGCAGACGTACAGTCGCAGACCATTCCATCGACTTCCGAACCCTGGCAAGACGAAGTTCTTGGAACACACCCTCGTTGGTGGACGCGTTCTTCCATAGCTTGGCTGACTATATCAAGGACGAGTTGGTCTCCCATGAACTGCCTTCCACTCTTGATGAAGCCATCGCACTGACTGTCCGGATCGACAGAAGGATACAGACCCGTCGTCAGTGAGAGGGGGCGCCAAGGTCCACCAACTACCGGCATTCGGAGAGATCCGACTGGGCTCCTGTCAGCTACTGCCACTCACCCAAGTCAGCTTGATCAGTCTGAGCCTATGGAGATTGGGCGAGCCTCTCTCACTCCTGCAGAGCGCCAGCGCCGCTTCACCTCAAACCTCTGCCTCTATTGTGGAGGTGATGGACATCGTGTGGTAACCTGCCCTTTAAAGGCCGAAGCTCACCGGGCATAGGGGGAGTCCGGTTGAGCTCAATGACCACCCAGTCCTCCGACCGCAAACCCTTGCTGCAAGTTCACCTCCGCCTCTCTGACTCAACTCACACCCTGGCTGCTCTGGTGGATTCGGGCGCGAAGCCAACATAATGGACATCAAGCTGGCACGCCAACTGGGACTGGAGAACCTCCGTTTGACACCTCCTATTCCTGCCCGGGCACTGGACGGACACTTACTCGGATCGGTCACTCATGTCACGGCCCCGGTCTTGATGGGTCTGTCCGGAAACCATCAAGAAACTATCCAGTTTCACCTGCTACCCTCTCCAGGCCAACCCCTCATCCTGGGTTACCCATGGCTCCGCCCGGCACAGCCCTCAGCTCGACTGGGTGACCGGGGTGATCAGGGAGTGGGGGAGAGGACTGCCACCGAACCTGCCTGCTTGCTGCCGCACTACCCCCTCGGCCAGTACCTACTAACTCCGCTCCTGACCTCTCCCATGTCCCAGAATGCTACCATGGTCTCAGAGAAGTGTTTAACAAAGCTAGAGCCACATCTCTGCCCCCTCACCGACCGTACGACTGTGCCATCGACCTCCTCCCTGGAACAGCCCCTCCAAGGGGTCGTCTTTATTCGTTGTCTGCTCCTGAAAGAAGGTCCACGGAGGACTACATCAATGGCTCTCTGTCCACAGGATTGATCCGTTCATCTTCATCTCCGGCTGGTGCTGGCTTCTTCTTTGTGGGGAAGAGGGACGGATCTCTTCGCCCCTGCATCGACTACAGGGGACTCAACGACATCACAGTGAAAACCGTTACCCTCTCCCTCTGCTCACCTCTGCTTTTGAGTTGCTCCAGGGAGCCACTGTTTTTACCAAGTTGGATCTCAGAAACGCTTACCACCTAGTGCGGATCCGGGAGGGAGATGAATGGAAGACCGCATTCAATACACCAACAGGCCACTACGAGTATCTGGTTATGCCTTTTGGCCTCACCAATGCTCCTGCTGTGTTCCAGGCTCTAGTGAATGATGTACTGCGGGACATGTTAAACAAGTTTGTCTTCGTTTACCTGGATGACATCTTAATCTACTCCAGAAACCTGTCTGAACACACCCGCCATGTCCAGCAAGTCCTTCATCGTCTTCTGGAGAATTCCCTCTACGCCAAGGCAGAGAAATGTGAGTTTCACGTCAAGACAGTGGCCTTCCTGGGGTACATAGTGGCAGAGGGAAGTATCCAAATGGATCCTGCCAAAGTATCAGCAGTCACTTCATGGCCAGTTCCGGAGAACAGAAAGAAGCTGCAACAGTTTCTGGGGTTTGCTAACTTCTATAGAAAGTTTATCCGGAACTACAGTACCGTTGCTGCCCCTCTCACTGCTCTAACCAGCACCAAGCAACCCTTCACCTGGACCCCAGCAGCCGACAAGGCCTTCAGTACCCTCAAGGTAAGGTTCACCTCCGCTCCCATCCTCCAGATGCCTGACGTGGACCGGCAATTCATTGTGGAGGTGGACGCCTCGGATGTGGGAGTTGGTGCTGTGATTTCTCAGTGGGCTGCGGAGGATAGGAAGCTCCATCCCTGTGCCTTTTTCTCACGTCGGTTGTCCCCCTCTGAGTGCAATTACGACATAGGGAACCGAGAGCTGCTGGCTGTGAAGCTTGCCTTGGAGGAGTGGCGTCACTGGCTGGAGGGGTCCACCATTCCATTTCTCGTTTGGACCGATCATAAGAACTTGGAGTACATCCGCACGGCCAAACGGTTGAACTCCAGGCAGTCCCGCTGGGCCCTGTTCTTCACCAGGTTTAATTTCACTCTGTCATACCGGCCTGGGTCACGCAACACCAAGCCAGACGCCCTCTCCCGTCAATTCCAGAAGGATGACAACCCCTCCAAGGATCCTGTGTCGATTCTGCCAAGTCCCTGCATCGTAGCAGCTCTGACCTGGGCTGTTGAGGAACAGGTGCTGGAAGCTCTCCGTAACCAGCCCGGTCCCAGCACTTGCCCAGCTGACCGCCTTTTTGTCCCCGAAACCTAAGGTCCCAGGTCGTTCCAGTGGGGACATGACTCCCGCCTAGCTTGTCACCCTGGCTCCACCCGCACTTACAACCTGCTCGCCCAGAGGTTCTGGTGGCCCGCTCTGAGAAAGGATGTACGGGAATTCGTCCAAGCCTGCCCCATCTGCAACCAACACAAGTCGTCCTGCCAGCCCCCAGCCGGATTGCTGCAGCCCCTGCCTGTGCCCAGACGTCCCTGGTCTCACATCGCCCTTGACTTTGTCACGGGGCTGCCCCCTTCAAGGGGCAAGACCGTCATTCTCACCATAGTTGACCGATTCAGCAAGATGGCACACTTCATTCCCCTCCCCAAGCTCCCAACCGCCAAGGGAGACCGCCCAGGTGGTCCTGGAACACGTCTTCCGGATCCACGGACTGCCAAAGGATGTAGTTTCTGACCGTGGTCCACAATTCTCCTCCGCTTTTTGGAAGGAGTTCTGTCACCTGCTGGGAGCCACAGTCAGTCTGACTTCCGGATTCCATCCCCAATCCAATGGGCAGTCAGAGCGGGCAAATCAGGAGCTCGAGAAGGCACTGCGATGCATGACTTCACGCAACCCCCACTCCTGGTCGCAGCAATTGACATGGGTGGAGTACGCACACAATTCTCTGACCTGCTCTGCCATCGGTATGTCCCCTTTCCAATGTGTTTATGGATACCAGCCTCCTCTATTTGCCAGTCAGGAAGGGGAGGTTACTTGCCCATCTGCACTTGCGTTTGCCCGTCGATGTCGCCGCACCTGGTCACAGGCCCGAGCCACACTTCTCAGATCCGTTGCCAGCTACACTACCGGGGCCAACCGTCGGAGAATCCCTGCTCCCACCTACCATGTTGGTCAAAGGGTGTGGTTGTCGTCAAGGAACCTGCCACTCAGGGGTGGAGTCGCAGAAGTTGGCACCTCGGTTCATTGGCCCATTCCCTATCATAAGAGTGATTAGCCCAACTGCTGTCCGGCTCCAACTGCCTAATTCCATGAGGGTGCACCCCACTTTCCATGTGTCTAAGATTAAGCCCGTTCATGAGAGTCCGCTGGTCCCTGCTGCGCCTTGTCCTCCTCCTCCACGGCTCGTCGATGGTGGTCTGGTTTACACCGTCCGCCGCCTGCTTCGGTCCAGACGGAGGGGTAGGGTCTCCAGTACCTCATTGACTGGGAGGGCTATGGACCTGAGGAAAGGACCTGGGTGCCAGCTAGTCGGATTGTGGATAGGACTCTCATCACCGCCTTCCACGACTGGCATCCTGATCAACCTGCAATCCGTAGGGGCCGCCCCAGAGGGATCCCTAACCGTCCTGCCCGCTCGGCTTCCTGTCCTGTGCCTGATCCTGTCTCGGGACCTGTCCCATCTCCCGACCACGGCCCTCCGGCTTCCTCCGAGGATGAGGGCGTTCGCTCGGACACGTTCGGAGGAGTTCTAGCCCTCCTCCGGCTCCCCTCCTCCCGCCCCGGCGTGGTGTTGCTCTTGGGACTTCTGGGGCCGTCCCTTGGGGGGGTTCTGTCATGAGCCCTCTCACTCCACCGGGTTACCACCTTATGTGTTTCCACTATCTTCCACTCTGCTCATCTCTCTCTCTCTACTCAGCCTAACGAGCTCCACCTGTCCCTGCTCTGCTCGGCTCTAATTACTCTGCCAGCTGCGCTGCATTACCCACTAACCTCTCCCAGTATTTAAAGTCCCGTCTTTCAGCTCTCCCTTTGTCAGATCGTCTGCAAAGCTCACACCCGGAACCTGTGTGCTCGCGCTTCTGGCTCACCCCTGTTTTGTGACCCCGGACCTGCCTGATTCTTGGATACTCTTCTGCCCCAGGAAAACCAGACCTGCTTTCTGCCATTACGACTCCTGACTACTCTTCGACCCCGGTAACTCTGACCAGCCTTCTGCCTTGCTACTACGTATTTGGATTTCCCTTGAACTGTACTTCTGCCTGTTTTCATCCGCCCCGTTGTGTCTGTGTTTCCTCCCCCAGGACTTCTGGACCACCAACCACCGGCGTCATCGGACGCATCGCTGCCACTGGGGGAGGCACAGACCCAGCACATCGGACGGGATAACCCTGGAGCCTTCACTCACTCCCTACATCCCTTTCCCCTTAAGTTTAAATAAACTTTCTGGTGTGACGCAATTGTGGTCCTCTTGTCGTCTGTCTGAACCGTGACAGCTAATGCAGTATGCCACAGGATGTTTTTGTGCTGGTCAAGGGCAGTCAAGTCTGAGGAGAACCAGGGGCTATATCTGTTCTTAGTTCTGTATTTTTTGAATGGTGCATGCTTGTTTAAGATTGAGAGGAAATTACTTTTAAAGAACAACCAGGCATCCTCTACTGACGGAATGAGATCTATATCCATCCAGGATACCTGGGCCAGGTCAATTAGGAAGGCCTGCTCGCTAAAGTGTTTTAGGGAGCGTTTGACAGTGATGAGGGGTGGTCGTTTGACCGCGGACCCATTACGGACGCAGGCAATAAGGCAGTGATCGCTGAGATCCTGGTTGAAGACAGCGGAGGTGTATTTAGAGGGTAAGTTAGTCAGGATGATATCTATGAGGGTACCCATGTTTACGGATTTAGGGTGGTACCTGGTAGGTTCGCTGATAATTTGTGTGAGATTGAGGGCATCTAGTTTGGATTGTAGGATGGCCGGGATGTTAAGCATATCCCAATTTAGGTCACCAAGCAGTACGAACTCTGAGGATAAATGGGGGGCAATCAATTCACATATGGTATCCAGGGCACAGCTGGGGGCTGAGGGGGGTCTGTAGCAAGCGGCAACAGTGAGAGACTTATTTCTGGAAAGGTGGATTCATAGAAGTAGAAGCTCAAACTGTTTGGGCACATACCTGGATAGTATGATAGAGCTCTGCAGGCTCTCTCTACAGTAGATTGCAACTCCACCCCCTTTGGCAGTTCTATCTAGACGGAAAATGTTGTAGTTGGGGATGGACATTTCAGAATTTTTGGTGGCCTTCCTAAGCCAGGATTCAGACACTGCTAGAACATCAGGGTTGGCGGAGTGTGCTAACGCAGTGAATAACTCAAACTTAGGAAGTAGACTTCTGATGTTAACGTGCAGAAAACCAAGGCATTTACGGTTACAGAAGTCAACAAATGATAGCTCCTGGGGAGTAGGAGTGATACTGGGGGCTGCAGGGCCTGGGTTAGCCTCTACATCACCAGAGGAACAGAGGAGGACTAGAATAAGGATACGACTAAAGTCTTTAAGAACTGGTCTTCTAGTGCATTGGGTACAGAGAATAAAGGGGGCAGATTTCCGGGCGTTATAGAATAGATTCAGGGCATTATGTACAGACAAGGATATGAAAGGATATGAGTACAGTGGAGGTAAACCTAAGCGTTGGGTAACAATGAAAGAGATAGCATCACTGGAGGCACCAATTGAGCCGGTCTCTGCGTGTATGGGGGGTGGAACAAAGGAACTATTTGAGGCAGGTTGAGAGGGACTTGGGGTTCTACAGTGAAATAATTGTATAATAAGAACTAACCCAAACAGCAATAGGCTAGGCATATTGACATGGGAGAGAGGCATAACGCAATCACTGGTGTTATTCGAGAGAGCTAAGACAACAACTGGTAATGGCGATAAAGTTTGGGCTGAGGCTAAACAGAATAAACTGACAGGGTACCGTGTAAAGGAACAGTCCAGCAGGCATCAGCTGTGCAGCTGAGTGATCATAAGGTCCAGTGAACAGCAATATGTGAGTCCGAGAGCAGTTCAAATTGGTACTACAGCATAGCGATCAGGAAGCACGGCTGTAGTTTGCGTGTGCTAGCGGGCCGGGGCTAGCAGATGGATCTTCGTGGTCGTCGCAACGGGAAGCCTGTTGAAACCACAGACGATTACGTCGGCAGACCAGTCGTGATGGATCGGCAGGGCTCCGTGTCGACTCTAGGAGGTCCCGTCCGGTTGACAGAGAGGTAGATAGCCGGGAGATGTGCTTGACTCAAGGCTAGCTCAAGGCTGATTAGCCAACAACAACGTTCATTTGGTTGCAGCTAGCTAGTTGCGATTATCCAGTCCAGTGATTTAGTGATTCCGGCAGAAAATCCGATAGGTTCTGGGTCGATAACTCGCTGTGCAGACAGTGCAGACTGGCAGATAATAGTCCAGACTAGAGCTGGCTGGTAGGTAGTGCAGGCCACGGACAATGGAGAAAAAGCCGCTAACGGTGGCTAATAGCAAGTAGCTAGTTAGCTGGTTAGCTGGCTACTCCCATCCGGTTGACAGAGAGGTAGATAGCCGGGGCTAACTCAAGGCTAACTGGTGCTACGGGGGCAGTGGTAATTAGCCTACAGCAACATCCATTCGACATCCATTCGGTTGCGGCTGGCTAGATCCGGTGTTAAGGTCCAGTGATTCAGTTATTCTGGCAGAAAATCCAATGTTCTGGGTGAAAACCGCTAACGGTGGCTAATAGCAAGTAGCTAGTTAGCTAGTTAGCTGGCTGGCTAGTTTCAACTGGAGATTCTAGATAAAGGTGAGTAAATAATAGAATCCGTTCCACATTGAGTGAGGCGGGTTGCAGGAAAGTATATTTAGTAGAAGGATGAAAAGTGTGATAGGGAAATATGTACGAAAAATACAAAACAAAATACAAAAAAACTGGCTATTTACATGGACACACAAGAGCTTTAACTATCTCATCCTGGAATATAAATATGCCTTTGGAAATACAGACATTGTCATCCTACAAGAAACATGGTATAAAGTAGATGGACCCACTGGTTGTCCTCTAGGTTACAGAGAGCTGGTAGTCCCATCCACCAAACTACCAGGTGTGAAACAGGGAAGAGACTCTGGGGGATATGCTAATTTAGTATAGAGCAGATTTAACTCACTCTATTAACCAGTTAAATGTAACTAAATGTAATCAGAAATGTCATCTACATAATCCGCAAAAGTAATTATTTATCATAAACAAAATCTAGTAATGCTGCATACTCAAAGAAATCTCACCTTTCTGGTAAAAATAGTTACAGTTGAAGTCGGAAGTTTACATACACCTTAGCCAAATACATTTAAACTCATTTTTTTCACAATTCCTGACATTTAATCCTAATAAAACTTCACTGTCTTAGGTCAGTTAGGATCACCACTTTATTTTAAGAATGTGAAATGTCAGAATAATAGTAGAGAGAATGATTTATTTCAGCTTTTATTTATTTCATCACATTCCCAGTGGGGTCAGAAGTTTACATACACTCAATTAGTATTTGGTAGCATTGCCTTTAAATTTTTTAACTTGGGTCAAACGTTTCGGGTAACCTTCCACAAGCTTCCCACAATAAGTTGGGTGAATTTTGGCCCATTCCTCCTGACAGAGCTGGTGTAACTGAGTCAGGTTTGTAGGCCTCCTTGCTCGCACACGCTTTTTCAGTTCTGCCCACACATTTTCTATAGGATTGAGGTCAGGGCTTTGTGATGGCCACTCCAATATCTTGACTTTGTTGTCCTTAAGCCATTTTGCCACAACTTTGGAAGTATACTTGGGGTCTTTGTCCATTTGGAAGACCCATTTGTGACCAAGCTTTAACTTCCTGACTGATGTCTTGAGATGTTGCTTCAATATATCCACATAATTTTCCTTCCTCATGATGCCATCTATTTTGTGAAGTGCACCAGTCCCTCCTGCAGCAAAGCACCCCCACAACATGATGTTGCCACCCCCGTGCTTCACGGTTGGGATGGTGTTCTTCGGCTTGCAAGCTGCCCCCTTTTTCCTCCAAACATAACGATGGTCATTATGGCCAAACAGTTATATTTTTGTTTCATCAGACCAGAGGACATTTCTCCAAAAAGTACGATATTTGTCCCCATGTGCAGTTGCAAACCATAGTCTGGCTTTTCTATGGCGGTTTTGGAGCAGTGGCTTCTTCCTTGCTGAGCGGCCTTTCAGGTTATGTCGATATAGGACTCGTTTTACTGTGGATATAGATACTTTTGTACCTGTTTCCTCCAGCATCTTCACAAGGTCCTTTGAAGTTGTTCTGGGATTGATTTGCACTTTTCGCACCAAAGTACATTAATCTCTAGGAGACAGAACGCGTCTCCTTCCTGAGTGGTATGACGGCTGCGTGGTCCCATGGTGTTTATACTTATGTACTATTGTTTGTACAGATGAACGTGGTATCTTCAGGCGTTTGGAAATTGCTCCCAGGGATGAATCAGACTTGTGGAGGTCTACAATTCTTTTTTCTGAGGTCTTGGCTGATTTATTTTGATTTTCCCATGATGTCAAGCAAAGAGGCACTGAGTTTGAAGGTAGGCCTTGAAATACATCCACAGGTACACCTCCAATTGACTCAAATGATGTCAATTAGCCTATCAGAAGCTTCTAAAACCATGACATCATTTTCTGGAATTTTCCGAGCTGTTTAAAGGCACAGTCAACTTAGTGTATGTAAACTTCTGACCCACTGGAATTGTGATACAGTGAATTATAAGTGAAATAATCTGTCTGTAAACCATTGTTGGAAAAATTACTTGTGTCATGCACAAAGTAGATGTCCTAACCGACTTGCCAAAACTATAGTTTGTTAACAAGAAATTTGTGGAGTGGTTGAAAAACGAGTTTTAATGACTCCAACCTAAGTGTATGTAAACTTCTGACTTCAACTGTATAAATTGCTGAGGTGTAGTCACCTTTGAGTACACAAGCGCAAGTACACAGTACAAATGTGATTAAAATGTTAAAATATGAAATATGATGTATTTCCTATTCAACAAAACTGTATGAATAAGGCTTGAAATGACTTATATTATTATATATTAAATGACTTATATGCTTTCTAAATATAGTATGATCAAATCTTAAAATGACTAACTATAAGAGTTCACCTTCCTTATAACTGTAAAACACATATTTGTATGTTTAGTGTTAGAGAAAATGTGCATATTTGGATCATTTTTTGATCTCTCTTGATCAAAACGTAGATGTCTTGCCCCCATCGCTGTCAACGTCTCACAGACCTCTAGCCTGGCTTCCTGAACTCGTACAGGACAGACCTCTAGCCTGGCTTCCTGAACTCGTACAGGACAGACCTCTAGCCTGGCTTCCTGAACTCGTTAGGAACTCTTACATCTCATACTAATCTTGTCCATCTATGACAAACTGAACATTTCTTTTGTTTAAAATCTATTAATTATTTAAGATTAATGGCTGTAAATAGTCAGAAGAGTGAATGAAATGGTAGGAAGGACATTTTCTTTTGAAATTATTTTTTAGCAGACGCTCTTATCCAGAGCGACTTACAGTTAGTGAGTGCATACATTTTTCATACTGGCCCCCCGTGGGAATCGAACCCACAACCCTGGCGTTGCAAGCGCCATGCTCTACCAACTGAGCTATACAGGACATCCCAGCTTAAAGTGGTTTCAGATTTCACATCCTACATCACACAAGCTCAGAAAAATATTCCTCCTTGGGAACCAGGGAACCAGGGAACCAGGGAACCAGGGTACCAGGGAACTAGGGTACCAGGGAACCAGGGAACCAGGGTACCAGGGAACCAGGGAACCAGGGTACCAGGGTGCCAGGGAACCAGGGAACCAGGGAACCAGAGAACCAGGTAACCAGGGCTATCGCTCAATGCAAGCCATTTTTATCTACGGTGTCCACAGATTTATAACAAGCATGTCGGTCGGAACCGGTACCAGAACCACGCAGGGGACCTTACAACTGAGAGGTTCATTAAATTAGTCAAAACAGGAACATTTTACATCTGGCTAGAAATTAATATGGAAATGATCTCAACGGACAAAAATGTCCTCCTGTGTGCTACCTATATCCCCCCCACTAGAATCCCCATAATTTAACCATGACAGCTTCTCCGTCCTAGAGGGGGGAGATCAACCATTTCCAGGCCCAGGGACATGTACTAGTATGTGGCGACCTAAATGCCAGAACTGGACAAGAACCTGACACCCTCAGCACAGGGGGACAAACACCTACCTGGAGGTGACAGCATTCCCTCCCCCATATGCCCCTCTAGGCACAACTACAACAAAATGGGTCACAACTCCTGCAGCTCTGTCGCACGCTGGGTCTGTACATAGTCAATGGTCGGTTTTGAGGGGACTCCTATGGTAGGTACACCTATAGCTCATCTCTTGGCAGTAGTACTGTAGACTACTTTATCACTGACCTCAACCCAGAGTCTCTCAGAGCGTTCACAGTCAGCCCACTGACACCCCTATCAGATCACAGCAAAATCACAGTCTACTTGAACAGAGCAATCCTCAATCATGAGGCATCAAAGCCAAATGAACTGAATATTATTAAGAAATGCTATAGATGGAAGGAAAGTAGTGTTGAAACCTACCAAAAAACAATTAGGCAACAACAAATTCAATCCCTTTTAGACAACTTCCTGGACAAAACGTTCCACTGTAATAGTGAAGGTGTAAACTTGGCAGTAGAAAACCTAAACAGTATATTTGACCTCTCAGCTTCCCTATCAACTCTAAACATTTCAACTAAGCAACCTAAGAAAATTAACAAAACTGACAAATATTTTTGATGAAGAATGCAAAAAATCTAAGAAAGAAATTGAGAAACCTATCCATTCAAAAACAGAGACCCAGAAAACCTGAGCCTACGTCTTCACTATGATGAAACACTAAAACAATACAGAAATACACTATGGAAAACATTAAACAAACAACAACATGAAGCGTTATCTATCCAAAATGGAGATGTATGGATAAACACTTCTCCAATCTTTTTGGCCCTATAACAAAGAACAAACAGCAAAAAAATATACATGATCAAATACAAATCTTAGAATCAACTATTAAAGACTACCAGAACCCACTGGATTCTCCAATTACATTGAATGAACTACAGGACAAAATACAAACCCTCCAACCCAAAAAGGCCTGTGGTGTTGATGGTATCCTAAATGAAATGATAAAATATACAGACCACAAATTCCAATTGGCTATACTTAAACTCTTTAACATCATCCTCTGCTCTGGCATCTTCCCCAATACTCGGAACCAAGGACTGATCACTCCAATCCACAAAAGTGGAGACAAATTCAACCCCAACAACTACCGTGGGATATGCGTCAACAGCAACCTTGGGAAAATCCTCAGCATTATCATTAACAGCAGACTCCTACATTTCCTCACTGAAACAATGTCCTGAGCAAATGTCAAATTGGCTTTTTACCAAATTACCGTACGACGGACCACGTATTCACCCTGCACACCCTAATTGACAAACAAACAAACCAATACAAAGGCAAAGTCTTATCATGCTTTGTTGATTTCAAAAATGCTTTTGACTCAATTTGGCATGACGGTCTGCTATACAAATTGATGGAAAGTGGGGTTGGGGGAAAAACATACGACATTATAAAATCCATGTACACAAACAACAAGTGTGCGGTTAAAATTGGCAAAAAAACACACACATTTCTTTCCACAGGGCCGTGGGGTGAGACAGGGATGCAGTTTAAGCCCCACCCTCTTCAACATATATATCAACGAATTGGCGAGGGCACTAGAACAGTCTGCAGCACCCGGCCTCACCCTACTAGAATCTGAAGTAAAATGTCTTCTGTTTACTGATGATCTGGTGCTTCTGTCACCAACCAAGGAGGGCCTACAGCAGCACCTAGATCTTCTGCACAGATTCTGTCAGACCTGGGCCCTGACAGTAAATCTCAGTAAGACAAAAATAATGGTGTTCCAAAAAAGGTCCAGTTGCCAGGACCACAAATACAAATTCCATCTAGACACCGTTGCCCTAGAGCACACAAAAAACTATACATACCTCGGCCTAAACATCAGCGCCACAGGTAACTTCCACAAAGCTGTGAACGATCTGAGAGACAAGGCAAGAAGGGCCTTCTATGCCATCAAAAGGAACATAAAATTTGACATTCCAATTAGGATCTGGCTAAAAATACTTGAATAAGTTATAGAACCCATTGCCCCTTATGGTTGTGAGGTCTGGGGTCCACTCACCAACCAAGAATTCACAAAATGGGACAAACACCAAATTGAGACTCTGCATGCAGAATTCAGCAAAAACATCCTCTGTGTACAACGTAAAACATACAGGCAGAGCAGAATTAGGATGATACCCGCTAATTATCAAAATCCAGAAAATAGCAATTCAATTTTACAACCACCTAAAAGCTTTGACTATGTACAGACTCAGTGAGCATAGCTATTGAGAGAGGCGGCGACAGGCACTGCCCACAAAATGAGGTGGAAACTGAGCTGCACTTCCTAACCTCCTGCCAAATGTAGGACCATACTGGAGACACATATTTCCCTCAGATTACAGCGATCCACAAAGAATTCGAAAACAAATCCAATTTTGATAAACTCCCTTATCTACTGGGTGAAAAACCACAGTGTGCCATCACAGCAGCAAGATTTGTGACCTGTTGCCACAAGAAAAGGGCAACCAGTGAAGAACAAACACCATTGTAAATACAACCCATATTTATGTTTATTTATTTTCCCTTTTGTACATCAACTATTTGCACATTGTTACAACACTGTATATAGCCAATAATATAGCACTTTAAATGTATTTTACTGTTAATTTCTGATTGTTTATTTCCCTTTAGTTTATTGTTTATTTCACTTGCTTTGACTCGGGCTCATAGCTGTTTCCCATGCCAATAAATCCCTTTGAATAGAATTTAATTGAAATGAGAGAGGGAGAGAGCGAGAGCGGGAGAGCGAGAGGTGGGGGAGTGGGAAGGTGTTTTCAGTTTTAGTTTAATATTTTTACACAAAAACACACACACACACACACACACACACTCACAGCTGTGTTTTCATGAAATGTATGAACCTTTTTTAATGTAAATGTTTTTGCCATTTCAAATCCTATTTTCCCTAACCCCTAAACCTAACCCTAACCCCAAAACCCTCAACCTAACCCTAAACCTTTAAGCTTAAGATATCATTTGAACAAATTCAGGACCTGAAAAAAGTCCTGACTTCTAAAACAGGATGTGAAGTTGAAATGTTATACACACACACACACACACACACACACACACACACACACACACACTAACCTTATAGAAGGCAAAGGCCGCCAATATCAGTCCCAGGACAGTTTTCCTCCTCCTTGGTGATGCGGTGAATAACAGATACACACCCTGCAACCGACCAATCAGGGCTTGTCGTTGGGGCAAGTAGGCGGAGCCTGCCTCAGCCCCAGAAGGTGTCGGTGATGATGATGATGATGAAGAGTCTGTGTGTGAGGGTGTAACCACGGTCTCCTGCAGTACCCATGCTGTGTATACCAGGTTGATTAGATGTATTATGGCTGCTGTGATGAACGGCCAGGTGAACCCTGCTGTCTGAATATAGAACCCAGTACACAGAGAGGCTAGCCCTGACAACACGCCTAGCAACATGTCCAAGGCTGCCATACGCACCGTACGACCTCCTCCCTTACCCCAGTCTCCCTCTCTACTCCCCCCATCTCTCCCTCTGTCTCTCCCTCCATGTCGCCCTCTGTCTTTCCCTCCGTCTCTCCCTCTGTCTCCCTGTCCA
Organism: Coregonus clupeaformis; assembly: GCF_020615455.1. NCBI lineage: Eukaryota > Metazoa > Chordata > Actinopteri > Salmoniformes > Salmonidae > Coregonus > Coregonus clupeaformis. The sequence continues at coordinate 42,987,257 of NC_059218.1, read as the reverse complement.
TCGCTCTCTCCATCTCTCCCTCTGTCTCCCTGTCCATCGCTCTCTCCATCTCTCCCTCTGTCTCCCTGTCCATCTCTCTCCATCTCTCCCTCTGTCTCCCTGTCCATCGCTCTCTCCATCTCTCCCTCTGTCTCCCTGTCCATCGCTCTCTCCATCTCTCCCTCTGTCTCCCTGTCCATCGCTCTCTCCATCTCTCCCTCTGTCTCCCTGTCCATCGCTCTCTCCATCTCTCCCTCTGTCTCCCTGTCCATCGCTCTCTCTATCTCTCCCTCTGTCTCCCTGTCCATCGCTCTCTCCATCTCTCCTTCGGTCTCCCTCTCCACTCCCCCCACTCATACCCCGATCTCTACAGTCATCTCCTCCCCCACCCCCACCTCCCCCACCTCCCTCACAATGGTAACTCCCCTCATCTCTAGCCCCAATCCAAACCCTATTCATACCCCCACCCACTTCCTCACACGTATACTTACCCCCACCCCCATCCCCCTCCACCCCCTCCTCCTCACACAGGTCAGCTATATAGGCAAAACTTCCCCCCAGTAAAGCAGTGGGCCCCCCCAGTACCCCGGCCAGGAACGAGGCCCCTAGCAGGTAACCCAGGCTGAGGGAGAGGTGAGACACGGTTGCATAGCACAGAGCAAAGAACAGCTCGCCCACCAGGGGGGGCACCAGAGCTACCTAGAGACAGAGGGATGAGAGGGGGGAGAGGAGGGCAGAGAGCGACAGAAGAAGAAAGAGGGGGGAGAGAGACGTTGGTAACATACCAATTAGGATCCTCACACACACAGACCAATTAGGATCTGGCTAAAAATACTTGAATCAGTTATAGAACCCCATTGTCCTTTATGGTTGTGAGGTCTGGGGTCCACTCACCAACCAAGAATTCACAAAATGGGACAAACACCAAATTGAGACTCTGCATGCAGAATTCTGCAAAAATATCCTCCGTGTACAACGTAAAACACCAAATACTGCATACATGGCAGAATTTTGGACGATACCCGTTAATTATCAAAATCCAGAAAATTCTACAACCACCTAAAAGGAAGCGATTCCCAAACCTGAGCTCAATTTCGAGTCTCATAGCAAAGGGTCTGAATACTTATTTAAATAAGGTATTTAGGTTTTTTATTTTAAATAAATTGGCATAGATAAAAAAAAAAAAAAACTGTTTTTGCTTTGTCATTATGGGGTATTGTGTATAGATTGCTGAGGATTTTTATTTATTTAATCCATTTTAGAATAAGGCTGTAACGTAACAAAATGTGGAAAAAGTCAAGGGGTCTGAATACTTTCCAAAGGCACTGTATGCATTGGAAATGGTATGTATTCTCTAGAATATCAAAAACGTGTAATGTAAAGATCCCCTGATATTGACCCTTTTCACACAGTGATACTCCAATCAGTTATTGAACCCATTGCCCTTTATGGTTGTGAGGTCTGGGGTCCACTCACCAACCAAAAATTTACAAAATGGGACAAACACCCAATTGAGACTGCATGCAGAATTCTGCAATAATATCCTTTGAGTACAATGCAAAATCCCAACCCCACCCTTCCATCACAAAGTGCTAACCTAAAGAGAGATGAACCTGGAGAAGAGTCCCTTAAGCAAGCTGGTCCTGGGGCTCTGTTCACAAACACAAACAGACCCCACAGAGCCCCTGGACAGCCCCACAATTAGACCCAACCAAATCATGAGAAAACAAAAAGAGAATTACTTGACACATTGGAAAGAATTAACAAACAAACAGAGCAAACTAGAATGCTATTTGGCCCTAAACAGAGAGTACACAGTGGCAGAATACCTGACCACTGTGACTGACCCAAACTTAAGGAAAGCTTTGACTATGTACAGACTCAGTGAGCATAGCCTTTGTCACGCCCTGACTCAGGGGACTCTGATATGTTGAGTCAGGGTGTGTATATTCTTTGTTATCTATATTCTATGTTGTAGTTCTATTATGTGTAGATCTATGTTGGCCGGGGTGGTTCCCAATCAGAGGCAGCTGTAGCTCGTTGTCTCTGATTAGGGACCATACTTAGGCAGCCTATTGGCACTATTGGGTTGTGGGATCTTGTTCCGTGTGAGGTTTGTTGTGTGTACCTTAGGACGTCACGTATCGTTGGTTTATTGTTTTGTCGTTGTGTTTTTCGTTAAATAAACATATTTGCATATCACGCTGCGCCTTGGTCCGTCCCGTTTATGAACGAACGTGACAGCCTTGCTATTGAGAAAGGCCGCCAAAGGCAGACCTGGCTCTCAAGAGAAGATAGGCTATGTGCACACTGCCCACAAAATGAGGTGGAAACTGAGCTGCACTTCCTAACCTCCTGCCAAATGTTTGACCATATTAGAGACACGTATTTCCCTCAGATTACACAGACCCACAAAGAATTTGAAAACAAACCCAATTTTGATAAACTCCCTTATCTATTAGGTGAAATACCACAGTGTGCCATAACAGCAGCAATATTTGTGACCTGTTGCCACAAAAAAAGGGCAACCAGTGAAGAACAAACACCATTGTAAATACAACCTATATTTTTGTTGATTTATTTTCCCTTTTGCACTTTAACTACTTGCGCATCATTATAACACTGTATATAGACATAATATGACTTTTGTGAGTGTAATGTTTACTGTTAATATTTATTGTTTATTTCACTTTTGTTTACTATCTACTTCACTTGCTTTGGCAATGTTAACATACGTTTCCCATGCCAATAAAGCCCTTAAATTGAAAATGGAATTGAATTGAAATTGAATTGAGAGAAAGACAGCGTTAAACAAATGAGTACCCAGGCTATTTAACAGCGGTTTAACAGCCATGTACAAGTAAATGTCATATATTGTATTTTTCAGCAAATGACCTACTTTAGACCTACAGGAGAATATAAGTAATTTAGCCACAGTAAATGTCTTATACAGTTGAAGTCGGAAGTTTACATACACTTAGGTTGGAGTCATTAAAACTCGTTTTTCAACCACTCCACAAATTTCTTGTTAACAAACTATAGTTTTGGCAAGTCGGTTAGGACATCTACTTTGTGCATGACACGTAATTTTCCCAACAATTGTTTAGAGACAGATTATTTCACTTATAATTCACTGTATCACAATTCCAGTGGGTCAGAAGTTTACATACACTAAGTTGACTGTGCCTTTAAACAGCTTGGAAAATTCCAGAAAATGATGTCATGGCTTTAGAAGCTTCTGATAGGCTAATTGACATCATTTGAGTCAATTGGAGGTGTACCTGTGGATGTATTTCAAGGCCTACCTTCAAACTCAGTGCCTCTTTGGCTGACATCATCGGAAAATCAAAAGAAATCAGCCAAGACCTCAGGCAAACAATTGTAGACAACAATTGTAGACCTCCACAAGTCTGGTTCATCCTTGGGAGCAATTTCCAAATGCCTGAAGGTACCATGTTCATCTGTACAAACAATAGTACGTAAGTATAAACACCATGGGACCACGCAGCCGTCATACCACTCAGGAAGGAGACGCGTTCTGTCTCCTAGAGATGAACGTACTTTGGTGCGAAAAGTGCAAATCAATCCCAGAACAACAGCAAAGGACCTTGTGAAGATGCTGGAGGAAACAAGTACAAAAGTATCTATATCCACAGTAAAACGAGTCCTATATCGACATAACCTGAAAGGCCGCTCAGCAAGGAAGAAGCCACTGCTCCAAAACCGCCATAAAAAAACAGACTATGGTTTGCAACTGCACATGGGGACAAAGATCGTACTTTTTGGAGAAATGTCCTCTGGTCTGATGAAACAAAAATAGAACTGTTTGGCCATAATGACCATCGTTATGTTTGGAGGAAAAAGGGGGCAGCTTGCAAGCCGAAGAACACCATCCCAACCGTGAAGCACGGGGGTGGCAGCATCATGCTGTGGGGGTGCTTTGCTGCAGGAGGGACTGGTGCACTTCACAAAATAGATGGCATCATGAGGAAGGAAAGTTATGTGGATATATTGAAGCAACATCTCAAGACATCAGTCAGGAAGTTAAAGCTTGGTTGCAAATGGGTCTTCCAAAGTTGTGGCAAAATGTCTTAAGGACAACAAAGTCAAGGTATTTAAGTGGCCATCACAAAGCCCTGACCTCAATCCTATAGAAAATGTGTGGGCAGAACTGAAAAAGCGTGTGTGAGCAAGGAGGCCTACAAACCTGACTCAGTTACACCAGCTTATTGTGGGAAGCTTGTGGAAGGCTACCCGAAACATTTGACCCAAGTTAAACAATTTAAAGGCAATGCTACCAAATACTAATTGAGTGTATGTAAACTTCCGACCCACTGGGAATGTGATGAAAGAAATAAAAGCTGAAATAAATCATTCTCTCTAGTATTATTCTGACATTTCACATTCTTAAAATAAAGTGGTGATCCTAACTGACCTAAGACAGGGAATTTGTACTAGGATTAAATGTCAGGAATTGTGAAATACTGAGTTTAAATGTATTTGGCTAAGGTGTATGTAAACTTCCGACTTCAACTGTAGTGATGAATACTTTTTTTGTTGTTGTTTGGGTTGTGGTGATATACTGCCATCTGGTGGCGACTAGAAACAATAGCGTAATAGGAACTGTATGAATTACCTTCCTGCCGCAGTGGTCGCTGTAGGAGACCAGGAGTAGGGAGGAGAGGAGACTGGGGAAGAGGAAACATAACTCGCTGTAGAGGAGGAACAGAGATGCCTCCTTCTGGATCTCCTGTAGCGAGGAAGGGAGGAGAGGGGGAGGAGAGAGGAGAGGGGAGGGGAGAGGGAGGAGAGGAGAGGGGAGGGGAGAGGGGGAGGAGAGAGGAGAGAGGAGAGGGGAGGGAGAGGAGGAGAGGGGGAGAGGAGAGGGAGGAGAGAGGAGGGAGGGAGGAGAGAGGGAGGAGAGAGGAGGGGGAGGAGAGAGGAGGGAGCAAGGAGAGGGGGAGGAGAGAGGAGAGGGAGGGGGGAGGAGAGAGGAGGGAGCAAGGAGAGGGGGAGGAGAGAGGAGAGGGGAGGGGAGAGGAGGAGAGAGGAGGGGGAGGGAGGGGGAGGGGGAGGAGAGGGGAGGGGGAGGAGGAGAGAGGAGGGGGAGGAGGGAGGAGAGAGGAGAGAGGAGAGGGAGGGGGGGAGGAGAGAGGAGAAGAGGAGAGAGGAGAGGGAGGGGGAGAGGAGAGAGGAGATGGGAGAGGAGAGGGGAGGAGAGAGGAGGGAGAGAGGAAAGGGGGAGGAGAGAGGAGAGGGAGGGGAGAGAGGAGGATAGAGGAGAGGCGAGGAGAGGGAGGAGAGAGGAGGGAGAGAGGAGAGGGGGAGGAGAGAGTAGAGGTGAGGGAAGAGGGGAGGAGAGGAGGGAGCGAGGAGAGGGGGAGGAGAGAGGAGAGACGAGGGAGGGAGAGGGGAGGAGAGAGGAGGGGGGAGAGAGAGGAGAGGGTAGGGGGAGGAGAGAGAGGGAGAGGGAGGGGGAGGAGAGAGGAGGGAGAGAGGAGAGGGGAGGGGTGAGGAGAGAGGAGGGAGAGAGAGAGGGGAGGAGAGAGGAGAGAGAGAGGAGTGGAGAGAGGAGAGGGAGGGGGAGGAGGGAGAGGGGAGGGGGAGGAGAGAAGAGGGAGAGAGGAGAGGGGAGGAGAGAAGAGGGAGAGAGAGAGGAGGAGAGAGGAGAGGGAGGGGAGGAGAGAGAGAGGGAGGAGAGAGGAGAGGGAAGGGGAGGAGAGAGGAGGGAGAGAGGAGAGGGGAGGAGAGAGGAGGGAGAGAGGAGATGGGAGGGGGAGGAGAGGAGGAGAGAGGAGAGAGAGGAGGAGGGGGAAGGGCGAGGAGCGATGAGGAGAGAGAGAAGAGGGAGAGAGGAGAGGGGAGGGGAGAGGAGAGAAGAGAGGGGAGGGGGAGGAGAGAAGAGGAGAGAGAGAGAGGAGTGGAGAGAGGAGACGGAGAGGGAGAGAGAGGAGGGAAGAGGGAGAGAGGAGAGAGGAGGGAGAGAGAGAGGGGGGAGGAGAGAGGAGAGGAGAGGGAGAGAGAGGAGAGAGGAGGGAGCGAGGAGAGGGAGGAGAGAGGAGAGGCGAGGGAGAGGGGAGGAGAGAGGAGGGGGGAGGAGAGAGGAGAGGGTAGGGGGAGGGAGAGAGGGGGGAGAGGGGAGGGGGAGGAGAGAGGAGGGAGAGAGGAGAGGGGGGGTGAGGAGAGAGGAGGGAGAGAGGAGAGGGGAGGAGAGAGGAGAGAGAGAGAGGAGGGAGAGAGGAGAGAGGGAGGGGGGGGGAGAGAGGAGAGGTGGAGGAGAGAGGAGAGGGAAGGGGGAGGGGAGGAGAGAGGAGGGAGAGAGGGGGGAGCAGAGAGGAGGGAGGAGGGAGAGAGGAGATGGGAGGGGGGAGGAGAGGAGGGAGAGAGGAGGAGAGAGGAGGGAGAGGGGAAGGGCGAGGAGCGATGAGGGAGAGAGAAGAGGGAGAGAGGAGAGGGGGAGGGGAGAGGGAGAGAAGAGAGGGGGGGGGAGGAGAGAAGAGGGAGAGAGAGAGGAGTGGAGAGAGGAGACGGGAGGGGGAGGAGAGAGGAGGGAGAGAGGAGGGAAGAGGGAGAGAGGAGAGGGGAGGAGAGAAGAGAAGAGGGAGAGAGGAGAGGGGAGGGGGGAGGAGAGAGGAGAGAGAGAGGAGAGGGGAGGGGGGAGGAGAGAGGAGGGAGAGAGGAGAGAAGAGGGAGAGAGGAGATGGGAGAGAGGAGAGAGGAGAGAGAGAGAGAAGAGGGGAGGGGGAACCATTTTAAACAGATTTTCCTGGTCTTCCCGTTTTTGTTATATTTATGTACACAAAAGAAGACAAGAGAAAGACTAAACTTAATTTAATGATAATTGCAACTGTTTGAATTGAATGTCAATAATTGTATTTGTGGTGTTTGAAGCTGTAATGTTGATTCTGTAATTTGTAGTAAATATTGATTGATCATTTTGAATTTGTTGTATTGTTGTCCTCAGGGCACCGTTGTAAATGAGACCCTGGTTCCCTCGAATAGATAAAGTACCAAATAAAACCAATAAAGTGAAGCACAGCCGCGAGCTGCCCCGTGACACGAGCCTACCAGATGAGCTAAATCACTTCTACGCTTGCTTCGAGGCAAGCAACACTGAAGCATGCATGAGAACATCAGCTGTTCCGGATGACTATGTGATCACGCTCTCCGTAGCCGATGTGAGTAAGACTTTTAAGCAGGTCAACATCAGGCCCAAATCCCTGTCATTCGCGTGAACAAAAGACGGAAATACAGGGGGTGGAGATTGGGGTGCCTTGCTAGAATTCGTCGGCGAGTAGGTAACCCGTCTCTACCATCTGTTCTATTGGCCAACGTGCAATCACTGGAAAATAAACTGGATGATCTCAATTTGAGACTATCCTACCAACGGGACATTAAAAACTGTAATATCTTATGTTTCACCGAGTCGTGGCTGAACGACGACACGGATAACATACATTTGGCTGGTTTTCCCGTGCATCGGCAGGACAGAACAGCTACGTCTGGTAAGACGAGGGGTGGTGGTGTTTGTCTAATTGTTAATAACAGCTGGTGCGCAATGTCTAATACTAAGGAAGTCTTGATGTTTTGCTCGCCTGAGGTAGAGTATCTCATGATAAACTGTAGACCACACTATCTACCAAGAGAGTTTTCATCTATATTTTTCGTAGCCGTCTATTTACCACCACAAATCGATGCTGGCACTAAGACCACACTCAACGAGCTGTATAAGGCCATTAGCAAACAAGAAAATAAACATCCAGAAGCGGCGCTCCTAGTGGCCGGGGACTAAAATGCAGGCAAAGTTAAATCTGTTTTACCTAATTTCTACCAGCATGTCACATGTGCAACCAAAGGGGAAAAAAACTCTAGACCGCCTTTACTCCACACACAGAGACGCATACAAAGCTCTCCCTCGCCATCCATTTGACAAATCTGACCATAACTCTATCCTCCTGATTCCTGCTTACAAGCAAAAACGAAAGCAGGAAGCACCAGTGACTCGCTCAATACGGAAGTGGTCAGACGACGCGGATGCTACGCTGCAGGACTGTTTCGCTAGCACAGACTGGAATATGTTCCGGGATTCATCCAATGGCATTGAGGAGTACACCACCTCAGTCACCGGCTTCATCAATAAGTGCAATCGACGACGTCGTCCCCACAGTGACCCGTACGTACACACCCCAACCAGAAACCGTGGATTACAGGAAACATCACCTGGTGAATGGAGCTGATGTTGGTGCTCCTGTCAGAGCAGTGGGTGTAGTTTAGCTCTGCAGGGTAGGGGCTGCCGGTGAGCTGCTGCCACAGTCTCCTGTAGATGTACTGCTGGATCAGGGGGTACAGCATGAACATGGAGAAGGCATAGACACCAACCACAGGCTCTATCAGGAACACACGAACCATTATTAACCTAGAGATCAATGGATGAAGGAGAGAGAGAGTAGAGAGAGTAGAGAGAGTAGAGAGAGAGAGAGAGAGAGAGAGAGAGAGAGAGAGAGAGTAGAGAGAGAGAGAGAGAGAGAGAGAGAGAGAGAGAGAGAGAGAGAGAGAGAGAGGAGAGAGAGAGATAGAGAGAGAGAGATAGAGAGAGAGAGAGGAGAGAGAGAGAGGAGAGAGAGAGAGAGAGAGAGAGAGAGATAGAGAGAGAGAGATAGAGAGAGAGAGAGAGAGAGAGATAGATAGAGGAGAGAGAGAGACAGAGAGAGAGACAGAGAGAGAGAGAGAGAGAGAGAGAGAGAGAGAGAGAGACAGAGAGAGAGAGAGAGAGAGAGAGAGAGAGAGAGAGAGAGAGAGAGAGAGAGAGAGAGAGAGAGAGAGAGAGAGAGAGAGAGAGAGACAGAGCGAGAGAGAGAGAGAGAGATAGATAGAGAGGTGTGAGAGAGAACATGGCAATATATGCACAGTACACTGAGTATCGAAAATGAAAGTCTCATACATAATAATCACATGTCCTTTGTGAACCTGCCCTCTCTTCATTGTATGGGCATAGTTGTATAACTGAATCAGTTGCATAACTGAATGCATTCAACCAAATGTGTCTTCCGCAGTTAACCCAACTCCTCTGAATCAGAGAGGTGCAGGGGGCTGCCTTAACTGACGTCCACCAGCGCCCATTTGTTGTTGCTCAAGGGCAGAACGGCACTTTTTTCCTCGTTGCCGGCAAGGGGATTCAAACCAGCAACCTTTAGGTTACTGGCCTAACATTCTTAACCACTAGGCTACCTGCCACACATGTACTTTACATAGGCATAGTTCCAATTCTTGAAGTCCTTGAGTAGCTGCCTTGCTATTTGCCCATCATTAGAAATGTCCTCCTTGATTTGCTGGTCACTGGCCCATCATTAGAAATGTCCTCCTTGATTTGCTGGTCACTGGCCCATCATTAGAAATGTCCTCCTTGATTTGCTGGTCACTGGCCCATCATTAGAAATGTCCTCCTTGATTTGCTGGTCACTGGCCCCATCATTAGAAATGTCCTCCTTGATTTGCTGGTCACTGGCCCATCATTAGAAATGTCCTCCTTGATTTGCTGGTCACTGGCCCATTAGAAATGTCCTCCATGATTTGCTGGTCACTGGCCCATCATTAGAAATGTCCTCCTTGATTTGCTGGTCACTGGCCCATCATTAGAAATGTCCTCCTTGATTTGCTGGTCACGGCCCATCATTAGAAATGTCCTCCTACAGTTGCTGGTCACTGGCCCATCATTAGAAATGTCCTCCTTGATTTGCTGGTCACTGGCCAATCATTAGAAATGTCCTCCTTGATTTGCTGGTCACTGGCCCATTATAAATTCCTCCTTGATTTGCTGGTCACTGGCCCATCTTAGAAATGTCCTCCTTGATTTGCTGGTCACTGGCCCATCATTAGAAATGTCCTCCTTGATTTGCTGGTCACCGCCCATCATTAGAAATGTCCTCCTACAGTTGCTGGTCACTGGCTCATCATTAGAAATGTCCTCCTTGATTTGCTGGTCACTGGCCCATCATTAGAAATGTCCTCCTTGATTTGCTGGTCACTGGCCCATCATTAGAAATGTCCTCCTTGATTCGCTGGTCACCGGCCCATCATTAGAAATGTCCTCCTACAGTTGCTGGTCACTGGCCCATCATTAGAAATGTCCTCCTTGATTTGCTGGTCACTGGCCCATCATTATAAATGTCCTCCTTGAGTTGCTGGTCACTGGCCCATCATTAGAAATGTCCTCCTTGATTTGCTGGTCACTGGCCCATCATTAGAAATGTCCTCCTTGATTTGCTGGTCACTGGCCCATCATTAGAAATGTCCTCCTTGATTTGCTGGTCACTGGCCCAACATTAGAAATGTCCTCCTTGATTTGCTGGTCACTGGCCCATCATTAGAAATGTCCTCCTTGGATTTGCTGGTCACTGGCCCATCATTAGAAATGTCCTCCTTGATTTGCTGGTCACTGGCCCATCATTAGAAATGTCCTCCTTGATTTGCTGGTCACTGGCTCATCATTAGAAATGTCCTCCTTGATTTGCTGGTCACTGGCCCATCATTAGAAATGTCCTCCTTGATTTGCTGGTCACTGGCCCATCATTAGAAATGTCCTCCTTGATTTGCTGGTCACCGGCCCATCATTAGAAATGTCCTCCTTGATTTGCTGGTCACTGGCCCATTAGAAATGTCCTCCTTGATTTGCTGGTCACTGGCCCATCATTAGAAATGTCCTCCTTGATTTGCTGGTCACTGGCCCATCATTAGAAATGTCCTCCTTGATTTGCTGGTCACTGGCCCATCATTAGAAATGTCCTCCTTGATTTGCTGGTCACTGGCCCATCATTAGAAATGTCCTCCTTGATTTGCTGGTCACTGGCCCATCATTAGAAATGTCCTCCTTGATTTGCTGGTCACTGGCCCATCATTAGAAATGTCCTCCTTGATTTGCTGGTCACTGGCCCATCATTAGAAATGTCCTCCTTGATTTGCTGGTCACTGGCCCTCATTAGAAATGTCCTCCATGATTTGCTGGTCACTGGCCCATCATTAGAAATGTCCTCCTTGATTTGCTGGTCACTGGCCCATCATTAGAAATGTCCTCCTTGATTTGCTGGTCACCGGCCCATCATTAGAAATGTCCTCCTACAGTTGCTGGTCACTGGCCCATCATTAGAAATGTCCTCCTTGATTTGCTGGTCACTGGCCAATCATTAGAAATGTCCTCCTTGATTTGCTGGTCACTGGCCCATTATAAATTCCTCCTTGATTTGCTGGTCACTGGCCCATCATTAGAAATGTCCTCCTTGATTTGCTGGTCACTGGCCCATCATTAGAAATGTCCTCCTTGATTTGCTGGTCACCGGCCCATCATTAGAAATGTCCTCCTACAGTTGCTGGTCACTGGCCCATCATTAGAAATGTCCTCCTTGATTTGCTGGTCACTGGCCCATCATTAGAAATGTCCTCCTTGATTTGCTGGTCACTGGCCCATCATTAGAAATGTCCTCCTTGGATTCGCTGGTCACCGGCCCATCATTAGAAATGTCCTCCTACAGTTGCTGGTCACTGGCCCATCATTAGAAATGTCCTCCTTGATTTGCTGGTCACTGGCCCATCATTATAAATGTCCTCCTTGAGTTGCTGGTCACTGGCCCATCATTAGAAATGTCCTCCTTGATTTGCTGGTCACTGGCCCATCATTAGAAATGTCCTCCTTGATTTGCTGGTCACTGGCCCATCATTAGAAATGTCCTCCTTGATTTGCTGGTCACTGGCCCAACATTAGAAATGTCCTCCTTGATTTGCTGGTCACTGGCCCATCATTAGAAATGTCCTCCTTGATTTGCTGGTCACTGGCCCATCATTAGAAATGTCCTCCTTGATTTGCTGGTCACTGGCCCATCATTAGAAATGTCCTCCTTGATTTGCTGGTCACTGGCCCATCATTAGAAATGTCCTCCTTGATTTGCTGGTCACTGGCCCATTAGAAATGTCCTCCTTGATTTGCTGGTCACTGGCCCATCATTAGAAATGTCCTCCTTGATTTGCTGGTCACTGGCCCATCATTAGAAATGTCCTCCTTGATTTGCTGGTCACTGGCCCATCATTAGAAATGTCCTCCTTGATTTGCTGGTCACTGGCCCATCATTAGAAATGTCCTCCTTGATTTGCTGGTCACTGGCCCATCATTAGAAATGTCCTCCTTGATTTGCTGGTCACTGGCCCATCATTAGAAATGTCCTCCTTGATTTGCTGGTCACTGGCCCATCATTAGAAATGTCCTCCTTGATTTGCTGGTCACTGGCCCATCATTAGAAATGTCCTCCTTGATTTGCTGGTCACTGGCCCATCATTAGAAATGTCCTCCTTGATTTGCTGGTCACTGGCCCATCATTAGAAATGTCCTCCTTGAGTTGCTGGTCACTGGCCCATCATTAGAAATGTCCTCCTTGAGTTGCTGGTCACTGGCCCATCATTAGAAATGTCCTCCTTGATTTGCTGGTCACTGGCCCATCATTAGAAATGTCCTCCTTGAGTTGCTGGTCACTGGCCCATCATTAGAAATGTCCTCCTTGAGTTGCTGGTCACTGGTCCATCATTAGAAATGTCCTCCTTGATTTGCTGGTCACTGGCCCATCATTAGAAATGTCCTCCTTGATTTGCTGGTCACTGGCCCATCATTAGAAATGTCCTCCTTGAGTTGCTGGTCACTGGCCCATCATTAGAAATGTCCTCCTTGAGTTGCTGGTCACTGGCCCATCATTAGAAATGTCCTCCTTGATTTGCTGGTCACTGGCCCATCATTAGAAATGTCCTCCTTGATTTGCTGGTCACTGGCCCATCATTAGAAATGTCCTCCTTGAGTTGCTGGTCACTGGCCCATCATTAGAAATGTCCTCCTTGATTTGCTGGTCACTGGCCCATCATTAGAAATGTCCTCCTTGATTTGCTGGTCACTGGCCCATCATTAGAAATGTCCTCCTTGAGTTGCTGGTGTGTCGACCCTCCCACTCTGTCTGCCGAAATTCTCTCTTTGTTCTTGTTTTCCTTAATAGGATGTCGGTGGGCGGAGCCGGGAGGGTCGTCAGAGAAATGGGATACACCTGGGATACTCGGGTGTGTCCCAGGGATAAATACACCTTTCCCCCATTCATTGTGGAGACTCTCTCCATTCAGTGCGGACACACGGTTGGAGTTTGGTTGCGGCTGTACTGTTTGTTTGGCACCGTTCAACACTCCTCATTATCACCTCTATGCATCAACTCATTACACTACTGATTACACACACCATTGTTCATTGTATAAAGTTTGCTTTTAGTTAATCAACATATTTTGTTATTCCTTTATCTCCACGTTGTCTCCTTATTTGTTACGGGCTACGAGCGGTGGGCGGAGCCGGTTCGTGACACTGGTCATTGATCCATCATTTGAAGTGTCCTTCTCCAGAGGGTTTCTGTGTATACGGTAACAGGTAAGGTACTGGTAGTCCTTATACAGGTGAGGTTCAGGTAACAGGTAAGGTACTGGTTGTCCTTATACAGGTGAGGTTCAGGTAACAGGTAAGGTACTGGTAGTCCTTATACAGGTGAGGTTCAGGTAACAGGTAAGGTACTGGTAGTCCTTATACAGGTGAGGTTCAGGTAACAGATAAGGTACTGGTAGTCCTTATACAGGTGAGGTTCAGTTAACAGGTAAGGTACTGGTAGTCCTTATAAATATGAGGTTCAGGTAACAGGTAAGGTACTGGTAGTCCTTATACAGGTGAGGTTCAGGTAACAGGTAAGGTACTGGTAGTCCTTATACAGGTGAGGTTCAGGTAACAGGTAAGGTACTGGTAGTCCTTATACAGGTGAGGTTCAGGTAACAGGTAAGGTACTGGTAGTCCTTAAACAGGTGAGGTTCAGGTAACAGGTAAGGTACTGGTAGTCCTTATACAGGTGAGGTTCAGGTAACAGGTAAGGTACTGGTAGTCCTTATAGAGGTGAGGTTCAGGTAACAGGTAAGGTACTGGTAGTCCTTATACAGGTGAGGTTCAAGTAACAGGTAAGGTACTGGTAGTCCTTATACAGGTGAGGTTCAGGTAACAGGTAAGGTACTGGTAGTCCTTATACAGGTGAGGTTCAGGTAACAGGTAAGGTACTGGTAGTCCTTATACAGGTGAGGTTCAGGTAACAGGTAAGGTACTGGTAGTCCTTATACAGGTGAGGTTCAGGTAACAGGTAAGGTACTGGTAGTTCTTATACAGGTGAGGTTCAGGTAACAGGTAAGGTACTGGTAGTCCTTATACAGGTGAGGTTCAGGTAACAGGTAAGGTACTGGTAGTCCTTATAGAGGTGAGGTTCAGGTAACAGGTAAGGTACTGGTAGTCCTTATACAGGTGAGGTTCAGGTAACAGGTAAGGTACTGGTAGTCCTTATACAGGTGAGGTTCAGGTAACAGGTAAGGTACTGGTAGTCCTTATACAGGTGAGGTTCAGTTAACAGGTAAGGTACTGGTAGTCCTTATACAGGTGAGGTTCAGGTAACAGGTAAGGTACTGGTAGTCCTTATACAGGTGAGGTTCAGGTAACAGGCAAGGTACTGGTAGTCCTTATACAGGTGAGGTTCAGGTAAAAGGGAAGGTACTGGTAGTCCTTATACAGGTGAGGTTCAGGTAACAGGTAAGGTACTGGTAGTCCTTATACAGGTGAGGTTCAGGTAACAGGTAAGGTACTGGTAGTCCTTATACAGGTGAGGTTCAGGTAACAGGAAAGGTACTGGTAGTCCTTATACAGGTGAGGTTCAGGTAACAGGTAAGGTACTGGTAGTGCTTATACAGGTGAGGTTCAGGTAACAGCTAAGGTACTGGTAGTCCTTATACAGGTGAGGTTCAGGTAACAGGTAAGGTACTGGTAGTCCTTATACAGGTGAGGTTCAGGTAACAGGTAAGGTACTGGTAGTCCTTATACAGGTGAGGTTCAGGTAACAGGTAAGGTTCTGGTAGTCCTTATACAGGTGAGGTTCAGGTAACAGGTAAGGTACTGGTAGTCCTTATACAGGTGAGGTTCAGGTAACAGGTAAGGTACTGGTAGTCCTTATACAGGTGAGGTTCAGGTAACAGGTAAGGTACTGGTAGTCCTTATACAGGTGAGGTTCAGATAACAGGTAAGGTACTGGTAGTCCTTATACAGGTGAGGTTCAGGTAACAGGTAAGGTACTGGCAGTCCTTATACAGGTAAGGTTCAGGTAACAGGTAAGGTACTGGCAGTCCTTATACAGGTGAGGTTCAGGTAACAGGTAATGTACTGGTAGTCCTTATACAGGTGAGGTTCAGGTAACAGGTAAGGTACTGGTTGTGTCCTCCTTGATTTGCTGGTCACTGGCCCATCATTAGAAATGTCCTCCTTGATTTGCTGGTCACTGGCCCATCATTAGAAATGTCCTCCTTGAGTTGCTGGTCACTGGCCCATCATTAGAAATGTCCTCCTTGATTTGCTGGTCACTGGCCCATCATTAGAAATGTCCTCCTTGAGTTGCTGGTCACTGGCCCATCATTAGAAATGTCCTCCTTGAGTTGCTGGTCACTGGCCCATCATTAGAAATGTCCTCCTTGATTTGCTGGTCATTGGCGCATCATTAGAAATGTCCTCCTTGAGTTGCTGGTCACTGGCCCATCATTAGAAATGTCCTCCTTGATTTGCTGGTCACTGGCCCATCATTAGAAATGTCCTCCTTGATTTGCTGGTCACTGGCCCATCATTAGAAATGTCCTCCTTGATTTGCTGGTCACTGGCCCATCATTAGAAATGTCCTCCTTGATTTGCTGGTCACTGGCCCATCATTAGAAATGTCCTCCTTGATTTGCTGGTCACTGGCCCATCATTAGAAATGTCCTCCTTGAGTTGCTGGTCACTGGCCCATCATTAGAAATGTCCTCCTTGAGTTGCTGGTCACTGGCCCATCATTAGAAATGTCCTCCTTGAGTTGCTGGTCACTGGCCCATCATTAGAAATGTCCTCCTTGATTTGCTGGTCATTGGCCCATCATTAGAAATGTCCTCCTTGAGTTGCTGGTCACTGGCCCATCATTAGAAATGTCCTCCTTGATTTGCTGGTCACTGGCCCATCATTAGAAATGTCCTCCTTGATTTGCTGGTCACTGGCCCATCATTAGAAATGTCCTCCTTGATTTGCTGGTCACTGGCCCATCATTAGAAATGTCCTCCTTGATTTGCTGGTCACTGGCCCATCATTAGAAATGTCCTCCTTGATTTGCTGGTCACTGGCCCATCATTAGAAATGTCCTCCTTGAGTTGCTGGTCACTGGCCCATCATTAGAAATGTCCTCCTTGATTTGCTGGTCACTGGCCCATCATTAGAAATGTCCTCCTTGAGTTGCTGGTCACTGGCCCATCATTAGAAATGTCCTCCTTGAGTTGCTGGTCACTGGCCCATCATTAGAAATGTCCTCCTTGAGTTGCTGGTGTGTCGACCCTCCCACTCTGTCTGCCGAAATTCTCTCTTTGTTCTTGTTTTCCTTAATAGGATGTCGGTGGGCGGAGCCGGGAGGGTCGTCAGAGAAATGGGATACACCTGGGATACTCGGGTGTGTCCCAGGGATAAATACACCTTTCCCCCATTCATTGTGGAGACTCTCTCCATTCAGTGCGGACACACGGTTGGAGTTTGGTTGCGGCTGTACTGTTTGTTTGGCACCGTTCAACACTCCTCATTATCACCTCTATGCATCAACTCATTACACTACTGATTACACACACCATTGTTCATTGTATAAAGTTTGCTTTTAGTTAATCAACATATTTTGTTATTCCTTTATCTCCACGTTGTCTCCTTATTTGTTACGGGCTACGAGCGGTGGGCGGAGCCGGTTCGTGACACTGGTCATTGATCCATCATTTGAAGTGTCCTTCTCCAGAGGGTTTCTGTGTATATGGTAACAGGTAAGGTACTGGTAGTCCTTATACAGGTGAGGTTCAGGTAACAGGTAAGGTACTGGTAGTCCTTATAGAGGTGAGGTTCAGGTAACAGGTAAGGTACTGGTAGTCCTTATACAGGTGAGGTTCAGGTAACAGGTAAGGTACAGGTTTTTTAGTGTTGCTGGCAGGCTAGTATCCGTCTCCAGAGTACAGGTAGGACAGGTGAGGTAAGGTCTTGTTGTGTTGCTGGCAGGCTAGTATCCGTCTCCAGAGTACAGGTAGGACAGGTGAGGTAAGGTCTTGTTGTGTTGCTGGCAGGCTAGTATCCGTCTCCAGAGTACAGGTAGGACAGGTGAGGTAAGGTCTTGTTGTGTTGCTGGCTGGCTAGTATCCGTCTCCAGAGTACAGGTAGGACAGGTGAGGTAAGGTCTTGTTGTGTTGCTGGCTGGCTAGTATCCATCTCCAGAGTACAGGTAGGACAGGTGAGGTAAGGTCTTGTTGTGTTGCTGGCTGGCTAGTATCCGTCTCCAGAGTACAGGTAGGACAGGTGAGGTAAGGTCTTGTTGTGTTGCTGGCTGGCTAGTATCCGTCTCCAGAGTACAGGTAGGACAGGTGAGGTAAGGTCTTGTTGTGTTGCTGGCAGGCTAGTATCCGTCTCCAGAGTACAGGTAGGACAGGAGAGGTAAGGTCTTGTTGTGTTGCTGGCTGGCTAGTATCCGTCTCCAGAGTACAGGTAGGACAGGTGAGATAAGGTCTTGTTGTGTTGCTGGCTGGCTAGTATCCGTCTCCAGAGTACAGGTAGGACAGGTGAGGTAAGGTCTTGTTGTGTTGCTGGCTGGCTAGTATCCGTCTCCAGAGTACAGGTAGGACAGGTGAGGTAAGGTCTTGTTGTGTTGCTGGCTGGCTAGTATCCGTCTCCAGAGTACAGGTAGGACAGGTGAGGTAAGGTCTTGTTGTGTTGCTGGCTGGCTAGTATCCGTCTCCAGAGTACAGGTAGGACAGGTGTGGTAAGGTCTTGTTGTGTTGCTGGCTGGCTAGTATCCGTCTCCAGAGTACAGGTAGGACAGGTGAGGTAAGGTCTTGTTGTGTTGCTGGCTGGCTAGTATCCGTCTCCAGAGTACAGGTAGGACAGGTGAGGTAAGGTCTTGTTGTGTTGCTGGCTGGCTAGTATCCGTCTCCAGAGTACAGGTAGGACAGGTGAGGTAAGGTCTTGTTGTGTTGCTGGCTGGCTAGTATCCGTCTCCAGAGTACAGGTAGGACAGGTGAGGTAAGGTCTTGTTGTGTTGCTGGCTGGCTAGTATCCGTCTCCAGAGGGTTTGAGTACAGGTAGGACAGGTGAGGTAGGATCTTGTGTTGCTGCCTGGTTATTATTTGCCCATCAATAGCTAATATTTTGTTTAAATCAAAACAAATCAAAGTTTATTGGTCTTGTCCACAGATTTGCAGATGTTATCGCAGGTGCAGCTAAATGCTTGTGTTTCTAGCTCCAACAGTGCGGCAATACAAATCGAATCTTATTTGTCACATGCGCCGAATACAACAGGTGTAGTAGACCTTACCGTGAAATGCTTACTTACAAGCCCTTAACCAACAATGCAGTTCAAGAAAAAGAGTTAAGAGAAAATATTTACAAAATAAATTAAAGTAAAAGCTAAAATAACAGTACCGAGGCTATATACAGGGGATACTGGTACCGAGTCAATGTGGGGGGGGTACAGGTTAGTCGAGGTAATATGTACATGTAGGTAGGGGTAACGTGACTATGCATAGATAATAAACAGAGAGTAGCAACAGCGTAAAATCAAAGGGGGGTATCAATGTAAATAGTCCAGGTGGCCATTTTATTAATTGTTCAGCAGTATTAAGGCTTACATTTACATTTTAGTCATTTAGCAGACGCTCTTATCCAGAGCGACTTACAGTTAGTGAATACATATTTTTTTTTATACTGGCCCCCCGTGGGAGACGAACCCACAACCCTGGCGTTGCAAACGCCATGCTCTATCAACTGAGCTACATCCCTGCCGGCCATTCCCTCCCCTACCCTGGACGACGCTGGGCCAATTGTGCGCCGCCCATGAGTCTCCCGGTCGCGGCCGGCTGCGACAGAGCCTGGATTCGAACCAGGATCTCTAGTGGCACAGTTAGCACTGCGATGCAGTGCCTTAGACCACTGCGCCACTCAGGAGTACGGAGGTAGAAGTTGGCTTGGAGGTAGAAGTTGTTAAGGAGCCTTTTGGACCTAGACTTGGCTCTCCGGTACTGCTTACCGTGCGGCAGCACTATGAAATAACACATATGGAATCATGTAGTAACAAAAAAAATATTAAACAAATCAAATTATATTTTATATTTGAGATTCTTCAAAGTAGCCACCCCTTTGCCTTGATGACAGCTTTGCACACTCTTTTTTTTCCTCACAGCTTTTACGCTGAATGCAGTCTCTCCGCTAATGCTTGAACGTTGTCTTTAAATTTAAATCACGCTTTAACACTGTATTTCCGCGATACAGATGGAATAGAGCCCCCAAATCAGTCAGTGGTCTCTCCTCAGGGACCCCCCCCAAGCTGTTCAACTTGTCATTTAACACAATAACAACACCTAGGGAATTGAACAATGTAATATGACACAAAGGTGGTGTAGGACTTAATGCTGCTGTGTTGGCAGCTGAACGAGATGGTAGACATGTTGATAATGAAATAGCAGAAACGCTTCAGAGACTAACTTCGTACAGTGTCTTGATAAAGTATTAATACCCCTTCCACATGTTGATGATACAGGCTGTCAAGTCAAGTATTAATACCCCTTCCACATGTTGATGATACAGGCTGTCAAGTCAAGTATTAATACCCCTTCCACATGTTGATGCTACAGGCTGTCAAGTGAAGGGGTGTGAATACTGAAGGCTCTGTAAGTGTACCAACTGGTACCCTATTCCCTATATAGTGCACTACCTTTGACCAGAGCCCTGTGGTAAAACTGTACTTTTTATACTAAAAGTAGTGCACTACATAGGGAATGGTAGAAAAGTAGTGCACTACATAGGGAATGGTAGAAAGTGATGAAAACTATTTACCTGATCTAGTTGTTATTCAGCCACCGTTCATTCTGTTCCAACGAGCCGGCTTCAAAGAGAACACACCTTGTTCACAAACACACACACTCCCACACTCAGACACTCACACACTCAGACACACACACACACCCCTTGTTCATCAACACACACACTCCCACATTCACACACTACCAGACTCAGACACTCCCACACAGGATGTTTCCCAGAGTGCACGTGTCAGTCAAAGAACCCAGGACACAAACATCTGTCTGACGTCACACTATACACACACTACACACACTACACACACTACACACACTACACACAACACCTGTCTGACTCTAGTGTACACACATTGCTAAGCAACCCTTAGGCTGTTATGGAAGACTTAATCCTCCTGGGGACACACCCTCTGAGCTGTGGTAAATGAGAGAGAGGGGGAGAGGGGGAAACCAGAGGGAGAGGGGGGGGAACCAGAGGGAGAGGGGGGAACCAGAGGGAGAGGGGGGGAACCAGAGGGAGAGGGGGGAGGGGGGAACCAGAGGGAGAGGGGGGAGGGGGGAACCAGAGGGAGAGGGGGGGAACCAGAGAGAGGGGGAGGAACCAGAGGGAGAGGGGGGAACCAGAGGGAGAGGGGGGAACCAGAGGGAGAGGGGGAGGGGGGAACCAGAGGGAGAGGGGGGGGACCAGAGGGAGAGGGGGGAGGGGGAACCAGAGGGAGAGGGGGGAACCAGAGAGAGGGGGGAACCAGAGAGAGGGGGACCAGAGGAGAGGGGGGAGGGGGATAACCCTTGGCATTTCAAATAACCCTTGGCGTACACATCACCGACAAACTGAAATGGTCCACCCACGCAGACAGTGTGGTGAAGAAGGCGCAACAGAGCCTCTTCAACCTCAGGAGACTGAAGAAATGTGGCTTATCACCTAAAACCCTCACAAACTTTTACAGATGCACAATTGAGAGCATTCTGTCGGGCTGTATCACCGCCTGGTACGGCAACTACACCGCCCAAAACCGCAGGGCTCTCCAGAGGGTGGTGCGGTCTGCCGAACGCATTACCGGGGGCAAACTACCCGCTCTCCAAGACACATACAGCACCCGATGTCACAGGAAGGCCAAAAAGATAATCAAGGACATCAACCACCCGAGCCACTGCCTGTTCACCCCGCTATCATCCAGAAGGCGAGGTCAGTACAGGTGCATCAAAGCTGGGACCGAGAGAATGAAAAACAGCTTCTATCTCAAGGCCATCAGACTGTTAAATAGCCATCACTAGCACATTAGAGGATGCTGCTGCCTATTGAAATCACTGGCCACTTTAAGAAATCGAACACTAGTCACTTTAATAATGTTTCCATATCTTGCACTACTTATCTCATATGTATATACTGCATTCTATTCTATAATATTCTACTGTATCTTAGTCCATGCCGCTCTTAACATCGCTCGTCCATATATGTATATATTCTTAAATCCCATTCCTTACTTAGATGTGTGTGTATTGGGTATATGTTGTGTAATTGTTAGATATTACTGCACTGTCGGAGCTAAAAGCACAAGCATTTCGCTACACCTGCTATAACATCTGCTAAACACGTGTATGTGACAAATAACATTTTATTTTATTTTATTTTATTTAACCATACCACAAGGTAGCCCCTGTACCTGCTTCATTCATGACAAGAAAACTAACCGGAACAAGCTAGTTAGCTAGTTAGCCAAGTTGCTAGTTAGCTAGCTAGCTAAGTTAGTTAGCTAACTAGCTTATATTAACCAATAAGCTAAACGTTTTAAAATGTTAGCTGTCACCTTGAGGCTTGATAGGGGGTAAAAAACATTATTCAAATTAGCTACTTACTTTAGCTTTAACGACTTTGAGGTATTTTCTGAAGAGCTTCTCACTTTTTTGTTCTCCACACTCATTTGTGGCGCCCAAATTACGCCACAACAGAAAATACGTGATTCTTGTTGCCTGGCTACCAGTTACAGTGCTTTAGCTTGCAGTTTGCGAGCGCCTTTGTGCAGAGGGAATACAAAAATTATAGCTAGTGTCTGAAAGAATGATATGGATTTCATATTTGTCAAATTATTGAGCATGTACTGCAGCCGTCTTCATCGACCTGGCCAAGGCTTTCGACTCTGTCAATCACCGCATTCTTATTGGCAGACTAAATAGCCTTGGTTTCTCTAATTACTGCCTCGCCTGGTTCACTAACTACTTCTCAGATAGAGTTCAATGTGTCAAATCGGAGGGCCTGTTGTCTGGACCTCTGGCTGTCTCTATGGGGGTGCCACAGGGTTCAATTATTGGGCCGACTCTATTCTCTGTGTATATCAATGATGTCGCTCTTGCTGCTGGTGACGCTCGGATCCACCTCTATGCGGACGACACCATTTTGTATACATCTGGCCCTTCATTGGACACTGTGTTAACAAACCTCCAAACGAGCTTCAATGCCATACAACACTCCTTCAGTAGCCTCCAACTGCTCTTAAATGCTAGTAAAACTAAATGCATGCTCTTCATCGAACGCTGCTAGCACCCGCCCACCCGACTAGAATCACTACTCTCAGCAGGTCTAACCTAGAGTATGTGGACAACTACAAATACCTAGGTGTCTGGTTAGACTGTAAACGCTCCTTCCAGACTCACATTAAGCATGCCAGCAGTCATTGGCAGCAGAGAACTGGAAGGAATGGCGGCCAAAGGAGGTGTTGGCTTTGGGGATGACCAGTGAGATATACCTGCTGGAGCGCATACTACGGATGGGTGTTGAAAAAAGGCCGCAAGAGGCCTTTTGCCTTTCGGTAGGCCGTCATTGTAAATAAGAATTTGTTCTTAACTGACTTGCCTAGTTAAATAAAGTTGAAATAAAAAATAATATATATATATATAAAAAAAATTATGATCACGTTTGCGAACAACTTACAAATGTAATGTGCTAACGTTTGCTGGTAAAACTAGCTTTAGGTGGCTGGTTGTAACGATGTAGCTTGCTGTTTTAGTAGGTAGCCATATCTATGACTAAAAAGAGAAGAGGTTTTACAATCGAGATACAAAAGATATGGCTAACGGTACTGGTGGTAGTAGTTAAGCTAAGCTAAATTAGCAAACAGAAAATTTTTATTTCCCCCCCACTGTAACACAGTAGTATGTTAGCCAGCAATACTCAATATGGGTTTCATTAGATAAACTAAAGTTAGCTAAGTTGCTAGCAGGAAAGATAACTTACTTAGCTAGGGACTGTATTTGTCATCTGCCTTCTTGGTGCATCGGCTGTAGCTGAGCTTCTAAAATTAAATAAATCTGACACTTTGTTTCCAACCCTCTTCGTTATATTTCGGTTGAAACATGTACAGTGAGGGGGAAAAAAGTGTTTGATCCCCTGCTGATTTTGTACGTTTGCCCACTGACAAAGAAATGATCAGTCTATAATTTTAATGGTAGGTTTATTTGAACAGTGAGAGACAGAATAACAACAAAAAAATCCAGAAAAACGCATGTCAAAAATTTTATACATTGATTTGCATTTTAATGAGGGAAATAAATATTTGACCCCTCTGCAAAAACATGACTTAGTACTTGGTGGCAAAACCCTTGTTGGCAATCACAGAGGTCAGACGTTTCTTGTAGTTGGCCACCAGGTTTACACACATCTCAGGAGGGATTTTGTCCCATTCCTCTTTGCAGATCTTCTCCAAGTCATTAAGGTTTCGAGGCTGACGTTTGGCAACTCGAACCTTCAGCTCCCTCCACATATGTTCTATGGGATTAAGGTCTGGAGACTGGCTAGGCCACTCCAGGACCTTAATGTGCTTCTTCTTGAGCCACTCCTTTTTTTGCCTTGGTCGTGTGTTTTGGGTTTTTCCCTCACTGTAGGGTTGAATGTCACCATGTAACTAATCGAATTCGTGTTGATGAGAGGACTCACTTCAAGCCATTGCGTCTGGTCAGTTCTTTCAGGTTTGCCCAATGGATTGTTGTTAGTGTCCGCCTCCTTTTCAAAAAAGGCCGCCTTGGGGGAGGGACGGGGGCCAGAGCATGAAGCACCGCTCCACACCGAGTTGTAGTCTTTCAGAGACCGAAAAGAAATGTGTCACCTTGTACATTTATCAATGAATCCGCCGATAGGAACATCGCTGAAAGACGTCCAATGGCTCTATCGAACAAGGACAACCATATCTATATGCACACAGATGTATAGTGTGATCAGTATCACATAGAGCCTAATAGTGTGATCAGTATCACATAGAGCCTTATAGTGTGATCAGTATCACATAGAGCCTTATAGGGTGATCAGTATCACATAGAGCCTTATAGTGTGATCAGTATCACATAGAGCCTTATAGGGTGATCAGTATCACATAGAGCCTTATAGTGTGATCAGTATCACATAGAGCCTTATAGTGTGATCAGTATCACATAGAGCCTTATAGTGTGATCAGTATCACATAGAGCCTTATAGTGTGATCAGTATCACATAGAGCCTTATAGTGTGATCAGTATCACATAGAGCCTAATAGTGTGATCAGTATCACATAGAGCCTAATAGTGTGATCAGTATCACATAGAGCCTTATAGTGTGATCAGTATCACATAGAGCCTAATAGTGTGATCAGTATCACATAGAGCCTTATAGTGTGATCAGTATCACATAGAGCCTTATAGGGTGATCAGTATCACATAGAGCCTTATAGTGTGATCAGTATCACATAGAGCCTTATAGTGTGATCAGTATCACATAGAGCCTTATAGTGTGATCAGTATCACATAGAGCCTTATAGTGTGATCAGTATCACATAGAGCCTTATAGTGTGATCAGTATCACATAGAGCCTTATAGTGTGATCAGTATCACATAGAGCCTTATAGGGTGATCAGTATAGCATAGAGCCTTATAGTGTGATCAGTATCACATAGAGCCTTATAGTGTGATCAGTATCACATAGAGCCTTATAGAGTGATCAGTATCACATAGAGCCTTATAGTGTGATCAGTATCACATAGAGCCTTATAGTGTGATCAATATCACATAGAGCCTTATAGTGTGATCAGTATCACATAGAGCCTTATAGTGTGATCAGTATCACATAGAGCCTTATAGTGTGATAAATGCCACAAAGCAGGACTACATTAATTTTTTGATTTGGCCAATACATTGTTACAACAGTAAACATCCTTGTTATGTCATATATCAACATCCTCATGACTCTTCCTGCAGGGGGGAGAGTCACAAGAAAACAAAAGCACGTAACTCACCTTTTCTCACAGAGCGTTTTTAAGAAAACGAAACTACCGACTGCAGGGCTGAAAAGGGTACAACAAGGGCCAGTTTCCTGGACGCTGATTAAGCTCAAACGCATTAAGAAACGCACAAATCAACTTTTAAGAAGGCACACCTGTTAATTGAAATGCATTCCAGGTGACTACCTCATGAAGCTGGTTGAGAGAATGCCAAGCGTGTGCAAAGCTGTCATCAAGGCAAAGGGTGGCTACTTTGAAGAATCTCAAATATAAAATATATTTAGATTTGTTTAACACTTTTTTGGTTACAACATGATTCCATATGTGTTATTTCATAGTTTTGATGTATTCACTATTATTCTACAATATAGAAAATAGTAAAAATAAAGAAAAACCCTTGAATGAGTAGGTGTGTCCAAACTTTTGACTGGTTGTGTGTGTGTGTGTGTGTGTGTGTGTGTGTGTGTGGCAAACAGTGGGGAAAAAAAGTATTTAGTCAGCCAACAATTGTGCAAGTTCTCCCACTTAAAAAAGATGAGAGAGGCCTGTAATTTTCATCATAGGTACACGTCAACTATGACAGACAAAATGAGAAAAAAAATCCAGAAAATCACATTGTAGGATTTTTTTATTAATTTATTTGCAAATTATGGTGGAAAATAAGTATTTGGTCAATAACAAAAGTTTCTCAATACTTTGTTATATACCCTTTGTTGGCAATGACACAGGTCAAACGTTTTCTGTAAGTCTTCACAAGGTTTTCACACACTGTTGCTGGTATTTTGGCCCATTCCTCCATGCAGATCTCCTCTAGAGCAGTGATGTTTTGGGGCTGTCGCTGGGCAACACGGACTTTCAACTCCCCTCCAAAGATTTTCTATGGGGTTGAGATCTGGAGACTGGCTAGGCCACTCCAGGACCTTGAAATGCTTCTTACGAAGCCACTCCTTCGTTGCCCGGGCGGTGTGTTTGGGATCATTGTCATGCTGAAAGACCCAGCCACGTTTCATCTTCAATGCCCTTGCTGATGGAAGGAGGTTTTCACTCAAAATCTCACGATACATCTCTTTGGTCTTGGCCATAGTGGAGTTTGGAGTGTGACTGTTTGAGGTTGTGGACAGGTGTCTTTTATACTGATAACAAGTTCAAACAGGTGCCATTAATACAGGTAACGAGTGGAGGACAGAGGAGCCTCTTAAAGAAGAAGTTACAGGTCTGTGAGAGCCAGAAATCTTGCTTGTTTGTAGGTGACCAAATACTTATTTACCATCATAATTTGCAAATAAAATCATAAAAAATCCTACAATGTGATTTTCTGGATTTTCTTTTCTCAATTTGTCTGTCATAGTTGACGTGTACCTATGATGAAAATTACAGGCCTCTCTCATCTTTTTAAGTGGGAGAACTTGCACAATTGGTGGCTGACTAAATACTTTTTCCCCCCACTGTAGTTCTGGACTAAAAACCATGGGCAATGGAGAATCTCTAATCTCTACTGAAATAGTTTTTGAAATAGTTCAGGACTAAGGCATCAATAATACATTAAATGTACTATATCTCCATATACTGTAGGTAAAACGATTATGGCTGAAACACTATCTTCATTTTTAACAAACAAAAAAATGTAACATTAAATGTTTTATAAAAAGAATGTGTGCCTATTGCTCACTTGGAGGAATGAAAATATGTTACACAGCCGAAAAGTCTGAAATGTAGTTTTCTTTGGGAAGAAAACAAATAGTGTGTTTCTTATGTGTTGCTATTGAGAATTTAATTCAGGTTAAACTTGAAAACTGTTTTAGAAATGACCACAACATCATGTCTTCTTTTATAATAATGTTTAATAGCTTCATCTCCCAGGGAAAAGTGCAAATAAAGACGTGGTTTACATACATGTGTATTAGGTTTACATACATGTGTATTAGGTTTACATACATGTGTATTAGGTTTCCATACATGTGTATTAGGTTTCCAGTGCTTCTATGCTACAGTTACAGTTGACCATTACACAGAGAGAAGAGAACGAGAGAGCGGAAGGAAGGAAGGAAGGAAGGAAGGAAGGAAGGAAGGAAGGAAGGAAGGGAGGGAGGGAGGAAGGAAGGAAGGAAGGAAGGAAGGAAGGACGGACGGAAGGAAGGAAGGAAGGAAGGAAGGAAGGACGGACGGACGGGAGGGAGGGAGGGAGGGAGGGAGGGAGGGAGGGAGGGAGGAAGGAAGGAAGGAAGGAAGGAAGGAAGGAAGGAAGGAAGGAAGGAAGGAAGGAAGGAAGGAAGGAAGGAAGGAAGGAAGGAAGGAAGGAAGGAAGGAAGGAAGGAAGGATGGAAGAAAGGAAGGAAGGAACAGCAAAGACAAAAGCATGCTTCTGCTACCTTGGGTGTGTGCTACCTTGTGTATGTTCTAGGACACCGTTGGACTCATGTATTAAATGTATTTACACTCAAATGTACAATCAGAGTTTGAGGAAAGACAACAGGTAAAAGACTCCTATTCTTCCTCAAAACAAAACGTCATAAATGGTTGGCCAGACCTATTTGATTAACTCCAGGTTTATTAACTCAACATGGACATCCCCAATAAGTGTTAAGTGTTATCTGACCTGTATGTACCCGGTCCTAATCTGACCTGTATGTACCCGGTCCTGTTATATACTGATATATAACATGTTGAACAGGGGGAGACAGAGATGACTTGGTGCTGTTGTATAACATGTTGAACAGGGGGAGACAGAGAGGACTTGGTGCTGTTATATAACATGTTGAACAGGGGGAGACAGAGATGACTTGGTGCTGTTGTATAACATGTTGAACAGGGGGAGACAGAGATTACGTGGTGCTGTTGTATAACATGTTGAACAGGGGGAGACAGAGATGACTTGGTGCTGTTGTATAACATGTTGAACAGGGGGAGACAGAGATGACTTGGTGCTGTTATATAACATGTTGAACAGGGGGAGACAGAGATGACTTGGTGCTGTTATATAACATGTTGAACAGGGGGAGACAGAGATGACTTGGTGCTGTTGTATATGGTCAGGTAGTGCCTAGTTTAATATCAGGTGAGTTACCCCATTACAAGGTTAACCTACTGAAAATAGAAACAATCACTATCATTATGACCATCTGTCATAGACATTCAGTAGTTCAGCCAGGGAGACCGAGGCCGCATCCCACTACGGCACACTACGTAGTCCCTATTTAGTGCACTACTTTTGACAAGGGCACATAGGTAGTGCACTATGTGGGGGAATAGGGTGCCGTTTGGGGCCCCCTCAAGACATGTCCACAGGACACAGTGGAGAGTCAGTGCAGAACCAGTACCTGATTATAGATATTGATTATGGATATTGATTATAGATATTTATTATAGATATGTATCCAGATTATAATGTGTGTATGAACATGTATAAACTGCTTATTAAGCGTGTATAAACTGCTTATTAAACATGTATAAACTGCTCATTAAACATGTATAAACTGCTTATTAAACATGTATAAACTGCTCATTAAACATGTATAAACTGCTTATTAAACATGTATAAACTGCTTATTAAACATGTATAAACTGCTCATTAAACATGTATAAACTGCTCATTAAACATGTATAAACTGCTTATTAAACATGTATAAACTGCTCATTAAACATGTATAAACTGCTCATTAAACATGTATAAACTGCTTATTAAACATGTATAAACTGCTTATTACTGCAGTGTATTAACTTATAATAACACTGATGGGTGAGTAGTTGACTTTACAGGACCCAGAGAGTTACATCGACAGAGGACCTTCAGTAGGGCTGGACAACACTGGAAACATGGTGTGATCCACATCATCATGGTGGGTTATTATCTTATATAGTAGGTTAGTTTATGTTATACAATTTGTAACAGAGCACCATTACATTTTAGTTATTTTTCACAGCTGGCTGGTTTTGTTGAGAAGTTCATATTAAGAGTGTTGGATTTTGAAGATTCAACCCAACTTAAAAAAATAAAAATAAATAAAAAAATGAGACGGAATCTAAGTGCTACCAAGAAAATGTAAACATGTATACAGATTACGGAGACATTCTTTATGTTGTATTTTACACAGTTAATTTGTAATCAGTAGTGGTAAATAGACTGTCCATAGCTATGTGATATTACAAGAGGCAACAGTATCAAAACATTCCACCAAAAGACTATTGAAAGAGTATTAAACAGTTTTAAATAATTCATATTAAATAGTTATCCTTCAGCATCTTTCAGTGATGTCGTTTTATCAATTTAAATTCCAGAAAGAATCCTAGACATTCTTAGATCCGGCTGGGATTAGTTCATGGCTTCCTCTACTACAGTGGTCACCAACCATTTCTGAGTCAAGATCACCTTCTGAGTCAAAATGCTCCACCGCTCAGATTGTTATTCTAAACATGACTTAAGCCTATGCAACATTAACCTATTAAAAAAAAAATTCTGTAGCCATGAGGTTTGTGCAGTAAGCTATAGGGCCAATACATTATCACTACATATTGGCTACGCTTGAATTGCCCTGCCAATGTTGTTCTTCTCAGAGCATTTTGAGATTATATTTTATAAATGTTGGTATATGATCACACTGGTAATAGATCATTTGTTGTATTACTTGTGAGGCACAGCTGACTGAGCATAACTATATATATTTTTTTTTGACTGGACTGATGGCCTGCATCTGATGGTCCGTCTGAGGGGAGAGAGGGAGCAGCGGTGAGGCTGCCTGTCTTTTTACAGTATTTAACGCGAGGAAACTGTGCAGACACGGTGATCTGAGCTATCTGATCTGGCCAGCGGTAGACCTATAGGTGCACTTGATTTGCTGTCTGGGCCTGCCGGGTAGGCGGAGTTCTACCTTCAGACACATGAAATGGTTCAAACTGGGAACACTTTGCCTTCCCGGCGCCAGGGGCTGCTGAATCAAGTGCACCTACTGTCAACAGCGCGAAAAAAAAAAAAGGAACACAAGGCTTTACCGTTGTTCTTTTTTTTCCAGAAATGTTTGGTGATCGACTAGGAATGGCTTAGAGATCGACCAGTTGATCGTCTGTCGGTGATCACTGTTCTACTGTATTAGCAAGTATCAAAAGACAGATTGTAAATGTAAAGGGGCACATGTTACATTGCCTTGATCCTGTGTCAAAGGGTAGCTACAGTGGAAACCGTGGTAACCTGGGTCAGAGAGTAAAGACGGACAGGCACCTACCTGTATGTGGTGGTTGAGTTGTCATATACCTCAAATCAAAAAAATTTACATTTCATGATTCACCCAGTGACACTATGAACTGCTTGTACATAATAATAATAATCCTCCTCATCATCACCACCATCATCACCATAGTCATCATCATCACATTTTTTTTTTAAATAATTGTCCAAACACTGTCATGTAAACACTTTGTTTCTCTCTCTCTCTCTCTCTCTAAGCCATAACCAGGTTTCCTGTATGAGTCATACTGTAAACATGATGTTGTCAATGTCTTCGTCACTGGAGGAGCCTCTCCTCTGGTAAAGGTTGTGTTGACCATTACCATTAGCCAGATTCGGACCCGAGTTATGCGTGTGTAAATGGAACTTAATTCCAATGTTATGCACTCTTCCTCTCTATGCGTATTCTGACCTTGAATTTATGCACGAGGTAACTCATGTTTTTAGCCAGCTATTCGTTTTGGGGTGGAGATCGCATAAATTGAGGTGTGACAGATGTGTGTCTACAGAGACGCCGTATTCTGACTTTGATTTAACTCCCTTATAATTCCGCCACGTTTACGTGCGAGGAAACCATGAATAAAGTCGAGCAACCTGTCGGTTCCAAGTGGAACAACGTCTACTTTTTTCCCCCCCGGATTGAAATAACACCATTCTCCATACACTGTAGGGCCTAATTTACAAATTGATAAGAGCTATTGATAAGAGCTATTGATAAGAGCTATTGATAAGAGCTATTGGTAAGAGCTATTGATAAGAGCTAGGTCAATGAGTAATCCGTTTGAATAAGGGGATTGTAAATATACATGACAATTGTTTTAGATCTGTTTTACGTTAAGATCGCAGGAGACAAATGTGAAACCAGTCATATGGCAGCAAACTGAAGCATATCAACATGTCACCTTTCCACACAGTGATGTGATGTTACTGAACTGTTCATTATGTCGAAATTTAAATTGTAGGCCTATGGCCTTTTAACTTGAAACGTACATGTGAGCGTGTGAAATTTAACCTTTTGGCAATCTCCAATGTTTTAATGATATACCTTCGTTCCTCTGTAAACGCCATCGCGGATGTGTGGTTGTTGCTGAAGATCACTAACAGTTGATCATATTTAATGTAAAAAATAAATAAAAAAAAAAGACATGTAGGTTAATTAAATGGTTATGGAGCGGAGCGCAGACCAAGCCGTAACAGCTTGAACCTGGCTCATGGCGCACTACTTGGCCGTGTCGTCACACCGTTCCATGGGTTAGTGCAGGCGGTAGACGAGGGTACAGGCTACTATCGTTCTCCCTATTATAATTCTATGTACACTATTCAGCTGAAAATGCAATATTTTTAAGTTATGGAAAATGTATCTCACAGCGGTCTATACTTTATTTCTTCTTCTCACAAACTGAAATTAAGCGAACTACTAGAATTTTTTGCAACCGGGAAATGGCGGACTGATTTCTCCATGGTGCTTTTTAAAATAATATACAAGATCAGAGTATTTTTAAATCTACCAATTGGTGCCGAAAAGGCTGTTGATTGTGGCCTGTGGAATGCTGTCCCACTCCTCTTCAATGGCTGTGCCAAGTTGCTGGATATTAGAAGTAGAAACTGGAACACGCTGTCGTACACATCGATCCAGCGCATCCCAAACACGCTCAATGAGTGACATGTTTGGTGAGTATGCAGGCCATGGAAGAACTGGGACATTTTCAGCTTCCAGGAATTGTGTACAGATCCATAACCCCACCCCCACCATGGGGCAATCGTTCACAACCTTGACATCAGCAATCTGCCCGGTACAAGCCTTGTGTTCCGGTACAGTTGAAACTGGCATTCATCCATGAAGAGCACACTTCTCCAGCGTGCCAGTGGCCATCGAAGGTGAGCATTTGCCCACTAAAGTCGGTTACGACGCAGAACTGCAGTCAGACCGTGGTGAGGATGACGAGCATGCAGATGAGCTTCCCTGAGACAGTTTCTGACAGATTGTGCAGAAATTATTCGGTTGTGCAAACCCAAAGTTTCATCAGATTTCCGGGTGGCTGGTCTCAGACAATCCTGCAGGTGAAGAAGCCGAATGTGGAGGTCCTGGGCTGGTGTGGTTACACGTGGTCTGCGGTTGTGAGGCTGGTTGGATGTACTGCCAAATTCTCTAAAATGATTTTGGAGACAGCTTATGGTAGAGAAATGAACATTAAATTATCTGGCAACAGCTCAGGTGGACATTCCTGCTGTCAGCATGCCAATTGCACGCTCCCTCAAAACTTGAGACATCTGTGGCATTGTGTTGCGTGACAAAACTACACATTTTAGAGAATGGCCTTTTATTGTCCCCAGCACAAGGTGCACCTGTGTAATGATCATGCTGTTTAATCAGCTTCTTGATATGCCACACCTGTCAGGTGGATGGATTATCTTGGCAAAGGGGAAATGCTCACTAACGGGGATGTAAAGAAATTTGTGCACAACATTTGAGAGAAATAAGCTTTTTGTGCGTATGGAACATTTCGGGGATCTTTTATTTCAGCTCATGAAACTAAGGCAACACTTTACATGTTGCGTTTATATTTTTTGTTCAGTATAGATGGCTTTCTTTAGTTGATTGGTAATGTTCTAAACCCCTTCTCTCCATATATTCTAGTGAGTCTGCCGACATAATTCTAACTAAAGGTACACCAAATTTAAAAGGATGGCTTTAGATAAATGTACTGAAAACCCTGCCAGAAAATCTGTTGGCCAGCAAGTGGGAGGGTTATCGGCGATTTAATTAAATGTATTCAGCATGCAAGGGAAGGCCATTACGCACCTGCATATGGTAAGTCTGAACACCAACTACTGAGAAACGGGTAGAAATGGCGCGCGTAGGAAAGGCGTACATTTTAAAGTCAAAATCGGCCCCAATAAGAACTGTGGTTTTGACTAATCACAGAAACCTGGTTAGAGCTAGTCATTTTAGAGAGTTTCTCTCTAGTTACATCTACACTACTCCCTACTCTGTCTTTCTAGTATAGTTGTGTCTAGGTACACTACTCCCAAGATAAACAGTTTCTCTCTAGTTAAATGTAGAGAGGTTATAGGGTGGTTACCGGGGTCAACGTTACAGAACGTTCAGATATAAACATATCACGCAGAAAATACATTCTTCTATGTCTATGGAGAATACACAATCATTGTGTCTTGAAACTGTATTTATCTGCAGCGTTCTGAACGTTTCACCACTTCTGAACAAATCCATATATTACAATGAAATACACAATCTCTAATTTTGACATACCCCCCCCACCACCCCCCCAAACTCCCTCTATTGGTCAGGTGGAGAAATGACATCCCATATCACTGTCACCTCCTATTGGTCCAAAGGTAGAAGCATCACATTCTACTCTTCTCCTATTGGTCAGACCAGAGTTGTATTTATATATTTTTTTAGTTACAAATATGTGTACCATTCAGTAGGCAACAACATTTGGAAATGAGTTATTGGCTGTATTAATTCCGCCAAACAAAATGTTTTAGTTGCAAAATGTTTTGTCCAACAGAACGAAACGGAGCGGAACCTACCAGAATGTTGTCCAATAGAAACTCTTGTTTCAGTTGCAAAACTAAAATGTTTTGTTTGGCAGAATGAATACAGCCCAGCTAGCATCTCCCTGTTTCACTCTGTTTCAAAAACGTTTTCTCCTGTTCTGTTAGTACAGAGCACAAGCAGCAAACCTGGTTCCAAATACGAGACAAATTGTTTCAAATACTTTCAGTGTTTCGTTGACTCTGCCTGGAGTGCCAAATGGATGGGGGGGGGGACGGGGGGGACGGGGGTCCGTTTTGGGGCTTTTCTATCAGTTAGTTAAGCCAGGCAAGCTCAAACAGGCACAGATAAAGTATTTCAATCTATTTATCGAGAATCTTTGAGTATTTGAAACCCAGGTCTGATAAACATCACAACTACCCTACTTAGGGTTGCAAAATTACTGTAACTTTCCCAACATTCCTAGGTTTTCCAGAAATCCTGGTTGGATGATTCCGAATTTCCTGCTTATTCTCTTATGATTCTGGGAAACTTTTAACAAGGATTTCCGGAAAACCTGGGATGTTAGCAGAACCGTAGACCCCCAGGCTCCAGACAGCGAGAGGTAAAGACGGGAAGACATGCTTGGTAAAGTAGGTAAAGTATACAAAAGTCCAATAAATACGTTTACAAATATCACTTAGAAAATAACAAACAACAACAACAATTCCTGTGGTCGGTATTTTTTCAGTCCCAGTGTTCCCAAATGGCCCTATTCGTGGTACTTATATATGTCCTATTTCATGTGTGAATCGGAAATGTTTTTTTTTTTGCATATCCCAACTCTCCCTGAGACACCCTCCGAGAGTGGGGTCATGGCTAGGGGGATCAACCATTATTGACAGCGACCCTGGACCAGTTAGGGTTAAGTGCCTTGCTCAAGGGCAGTATGACAGATTTTTTTCACCACGTCGGCTTGTGGATTCTAACCGCTAGGCTACCTGCCTGACCATTATTATTTGTAGATCAATCAGTCCAAAATGCATTTGATACACTTGAACACAGTCAATATCTTACCCTGAATCAAAGGTTAGGGGATACATTTTAACCTACCCTACCCAGAGGTAATATCCATGTAGAGAGAGCGGAAGACTGGAGTGGATTTGGATTCGGTCTGGATTGGAAGCGCTTCTGTTAGTGTTATTGTTGCTGGTAAAACTGAAAGAGTTTATAAAACATCCTTAAACGTTGGATTAAAATCATCTGTAAAATCCTGGTATCTGAAGACTGTTGGACATCATGTGCTGGTAAAAGGTTGTACTGGAGTACAATGTGCTTCCTTGAGAGAATACGGTTATTTTAACCCTGGTTCCATTTGGTTGGTAGTTATCTCTGGTACAGACACATTTGTGGTAGCAGAGATGGACTGGCCATGGACCGGTGTGTGTTAGAAATGCCCGGGCCGGTTTCTGGTCCCAGTCCGTTCCTGCATGGTGGGGTGGTGGTTTTGGACCCCGAATAACTGAGCAGAGACTACCACTGTTCCCATCTGGTGGTACTCTCAGTCCGTCTGTCTGTCCGTCCGTCCATCTGTCTGTTTCTATTTGTATTTACAGTCTTCATTGTAACAACATCTATTGTCAGCCTGTCTGTCTATTTCTATTTACAATACATTGAAGTGGAGTCTGTTGCTGTGGAGCACGGTACAATCTACATTTCAGCACTGCCCGTGGTTGGTGTTTGAATACACTACAGTCGTTCAATGCAGTCCGTGGTTGAATGCACTACATTCTAACATTCTACATCCTGCTAGCTAGCCAGTCAGCTACACATCCAGGTGAGGACAGAGAGAGAGAGAGAGAGATCCTTAAAGAGAGAGAGAGATCCTTAAAGAGAGAGAGAGAGATCCTTAAAGAGAGAGAGAGAGTTCCTTAAAGAGAGAGGTCTCCAGTGTTCTTCAGTTTGTTGGTGGTGAATGGAGACTACAGGGTAGAGCAGAGAGGCTAAGTCAGCTAGTCTGAGTCTAGGAGTTAGCCATCGAGAGGCTAGGTCAGCTAGTATGAGTCTATGGGTACAGAGATGCTAGTGGAGTTAGCCATCGAGAGGCTAGGTCAGCTAGTCGGAGTCTATGGGTACAGAGATGCTAGTTGAGTTAGCCATCGAGAGGCTAAGTCAGCTAGCCTGGGTCAATGGCTACAGAGATGCTAGTGGAGTTAGCCATCGAGTGGCTAGCAGAAAGGCATTGGTAGAGTATATTAGTGATGCTAGTGGAGTTCTGTCTCTTACAGCCATAGTAACTGGAGAGAACACCCATCTTATCTAGCACTAAAATCTTGTGCAAAATTATATCAGAAAAGTACATCTCGGTCAACCCAGAACTAAAGTATTGCGTAAGTGGTCAGATGTTCGATTAAGTTCTGGGTCCATATGTGTTAAGAGAAGAGATAGAACAAGAATCGGAACTGGAACAAAGAGCTCCACCCTCTTTATGAAAGTTCCGGACAAAATGTCCTCTCCCTCTTCTGAAATTCAAAAGATGCTAAAACCTGCAAAATGGTGATTTGTCCAAAGCACCAGAACTAATGATGCTCATTACCTCACGCATCCCGTTGTATCAGATCTACCCTACCATTTATGTTTATGTAGTCTGTCCACAAGAGATGAACAGAAAAGACATGGAAAGAGGAAGAAACACAGAAAGAGAAAAGAGAGGAGAGAGAAAGGTGAGCTCATCTCGTGAGGGGGTTGAGCCGAGCAGGCGAGTGACGGTGATTGGGTGACACTCGGTGAGTAGGCGTCGCTGGTCCTGGAGACTGATTCTGATTGGAGAATCCTCTGTGAGTGGGCGTGGCCGGTCCTGGAGACTGATTCTGATTGGAGAATCCTCTGTGAGTGGGCGTGGCCGGCCCTGGAGACTGATTCTGATTCTCTCTGTGACTAGGGGAGTAGCCGTGTGTAGGTGTGGAGGGCAGGTATCCTCCACAGTAGTGAGAGGGGGCGTCAAACCCCGTCCCTCCTCCCAACCCGGGAGAGGAGGAGAAGAGGCAGGAAGAGGGAGTGGGGGAGGTGGAGAAGGAGCGGTGGATGGGAGAGGAGCAGGGGGAGCAGAGAGGGGAGGTCTGTAGACGCCAGAGGAGCTCCTCGTTGTTGCGGCTCAGTCGTTTCTTCTCACTGCTCTCCTTCTCTACGTTCTCCTGCAGGTTAGCGTTCTCCTCTGAGAGTTGCCTGGATGGGGAAGTGAGACAGGGTTACCTGGGGCAGTTTTCAGGAAAACTAGGCGTATTTCACACATCACTACCTCACAGGAGAGGCATTTGAACGTAAACTTGTATTTTTTTTTATCAAAATGCGTTCTGGAACGTGAACTTTCATGTGCCTTAATAACACACTTGTATGCCACCTGTTAATACAAATAAAATTGTTAAATTACGAGCCTAGTTGGTTTAGCCACGGAAAAAGACAGCAACCTTCCCACTAGCCATGATCGGCTGAGATAATGGATGGGCTGGACATGCCGAGAGATGAGTTGGGATTGGTCTGCCATGTAGCACGCTTCTGTCTATAACATGAGCTGCTCAGTATGTGTAGGTAATCCTTTCTAACGCGGCTTTTTTGAAAGATATCACAAAGAACTGCAACAAAGAAGTTGACAGAGTTTTGAAATCAGTGGAATGCCCGGTGGAAGCAGAGTATGATAGCTAAGGATATGGAGAAAATTCTGTCTCCGGATTACATCTTCAAACTAAGGGCAACCATAGCATCCGTGACAGAGAGGGAGAAGCGTCCATCCATGTATACGGGTAAGAGAGTCTAGCTAGCTACATTTTCAGATATTATATGTTTGTAATTTAGTCAGAAAGTCGTTTTCATTGCAAGTTAAATCGTACTGTTAGCTAGCTAGCTAACGTTAGCTGGCTGGCTCGCTAGCTAACATTACATGTATGATCTGTGTAGTAATATTATTAGTATCTCAGAAAGCGAACCTAGCTAGTTGGTTACATTTTGTTACCTGCAGATTCATGCATGGTAGTAATGTTATGAGTTGGGATTATGGTTCATTGTTAAGCAAGCTAGCTAGCTATCTACATGTCTAAACAAAATAGTATCCTGTGCATGTGACAAATAAACTTTGATTTTATTTGATATAGTGTGTGTTTACCAGAGACGGTAATGCGAAGAACAGCCTGCATGACCTGCACCGAAGTCAAATTAGGATATAACGTAGTAGCAATATCAAAAACAGAACGTGTCCAGATAAAAATATTGTATAAATATTTTATCATTATTAGATGAAGCTTACCCGACACACTTGTCTAAATTGATGGGTCATGTGAAGGAAATACTATAACCACCCCCTAGCCACATCTAGCGAAGTGGATGGGTCACTATTGTCTAGATATGTACACATGTTAATGAAATACAATCGATGGCCGTAATCACCCGCAGACACACCTGCTTATTTGATGGGTCATGTAATAATCCGGCCGAAGTGGAGTCTATTGTTTAGACATGTAGTTAGATAGGTAGCTAGCTAGCTAAACAATGAACCGGCATAACCCCAACTCATACTACTACCAATACAAAACATTGTCATAGCTGTAGTATGAATCTGCAGGTAGCAACAAACTAGGTTCAATGTTAACTAGCTAACATTAGGCTATAACTAGTGCAAAGGGGTTTCTGAATCGAATAATATTACTACACAGATCATACACGTAACATTAGCTAGCGAGCCAGCAAGCTAACATTTTGTTAGCTAACTAACAGTATGCTTTAACTTGCAATAAAAATGACTTTCTGACTAAATTAGAAACGTACATCTGGAAAATTTTGCTAGACTCTTACCCGTATACATGCTTAAAGGCCCTTTTGGTGGATTGCTGCAGAGATGGTTGTCCTTCTGGAAGGTTCTCCCATCTCCACAGAGGAACTCTGGAGCTCTGTCAGAGTGACCATCGGGTTCTTGGTCACCTCCCTGACCAAGGCCCTTCTCCTCCGATTGCAAGATGGCGTAGCAGTGCGGTCGTGTATTCTGTAGTGTGCTCATGTAAATAGCCAGTTTTTTTTGTTTTTTTCGTATATATTATATAAATCTCACTTTTCATCCTTCAACTAAATATACTTTCCTGCAACCCGCCTCACCCAATGTGGAACGGATTCTATTATTTCTTATACCTTTTTATCTAGAACCTCCGGCTGAAACTAGCCAGCTAGCCAGCTAACTAGCTACTTAATATTAGCCACCGTTAGCGGTTTTCACCATTGTCCGTGGCCATTCTGCACATTCTGCACAGCGCGCTATCGACCCAGAACATATCGGATTTTCTGACGGAATCACTGAATCACTGGACCTTAACACCGGATCATCGCAACTAGCTAGCTGCAACCGAATGGATGTTGTTGTTGGCTAATCACCACTGTCCCGAAGCAAGCACCAGGTAGCCTTGAGCTAGCCTCGAGCCAGGCCCATCTCCCGGCTATCTACCTCTCTGTCAACCGGACGGGACCTCCTAGTGTCGACACGGAGCCCCGCTGATCCATCACGACTGGTCTGCCGACGTAATCGTCAGATGTGGTTTCAACAAGCTTCCCGTTGTGACGACCACGAAGATCCATCTGCTAGCCCCGGCCCGCTAGCACACGCAATCAACAGCCGTGCCTCCTGCTCGCCTGTGCCGTAGCAGCCATTGAACTGCTCCTGGACTCACCTATTGCTGTTCACTGGACCTTATGATCACTCAGCTACACAGCTGATGCCTGCTGGA
Source organism: Coregonus clupeaformis (assembly GCF_020615455.1). Taxonomy (NCBI): domain Eukaryota; kingdom Metazoa; phylum Chordata; class Actinopteri; order Salmoniformes; family Salmonidae; genus Coregonus; species Coregonus clupeaformis. Next base: position 42,947,612 of record NC_059218.1, on the reverse strand, counting down.
CTGTTCCTTTACACGGTACCCCATCCTGTTTATCTGTTTAGCCTCAGCCCAAACTTTCGTTGCCATTACCAGTTGTTGTCTTAGCTCTCTCGAATAACACCTGTGATTGCTTTATGCCCCTCTCCCATGTCAATATGCCTAGCCTATTGCTTTTTCGGTTAGTTCTTATTATAACATTTTACTGTAGAGCCCCCAGTCCCGCTCAACCTGCCTCAGATAGCTCCTTTGTCCCACCCCCCATACATGCGGAGACCGGCTCAATCGGTGCCTCCAGTGATGCTATCCCTTTCATCGTCACCCAACGCTTAGGTTTACCTCCACTGTACTCATATCCTTCCATATCCTTGTCTGTACATAATGCCCTGAATCTGTTCTACAACGCCCGGAAATCTGCCCCCTTTTATTCTCTGTACCCAACACACTAGAAGACCAGTTCTTAAAGCCTTTAGCCATATCCTTATTCTACTCCTCCTCTGTTCCTCTGGTGATGTAGAGGTTAACCCAGGCCCTGTAGCCCCTAGTATCACTCCAACTCCCCAGGCGCTATCATTTGTTGACTTCTGTAACCGTAAAAGCGTTGGTTTCTTGCATGTTAACATCAGAAGCCTCCTCCCTAAGTTTGAGTTACTCACTGCGTTAGCACACTCCACCAACCCTGATCTTCTAGCAGTGTCTGAATCCTGGCTTAGGAAGGGCACCAACAACTCTGAAATGTCCATCCCCAACTACAAAATCTTCCGTCTAGATAGAACTGCCAAAGGGGGCGGAGTTGCAATCTACTGTAGAGATAGTCTGCAGAGCTCTATCATACTATCCAGGTCTGTGCCCAAACAGTTTGAGCTTCTACTTCTAAAAAACCACCTTTCCAGAAATAAGTCTATCACTGTTGCCGCTTGCTACAGACCCCCCTCAGCCCCGAGCTGTGCCCTGGACACCATATGTGAATTGATTGCCCCCCAACTATCCTCAGAGTTCGTATTGCTTGGTGATCTAAACTGGGATATGCTTAACACCCCGGCCGTCCTACAATCTAAACTAGATGCCCTCAATCTCACACAAATTGTCAAGGAACCTACCAGGTACAACCCTAAATCCGTAAACATGGGCACCCTCATAGATATCATCCTGACTAATTTACCCTCTAAATACACCTCCGCTGTCTTCAACCAGGATCTCAGCGACCACTGCCTCATTGCCTGCGTCCGTAATGGGTCCGTGGTCAAACGACCACCCCTCATCACTGTCAAATGCTCCCTAAAACACTTCAGCGAGCAGGCCTTTCTAATTGACCTGGCCCAGGTATCCTGGATGGATATTGACCTCATTCCATCAGTAGAGGATGCCTGGTTGTTCTTTAAAAGTGCTTTCCTCGCCATCTTAAATAAACATGCCCCATTCAAAAAATTCAGAACTATGGACAGATATAGCCCATGGTTCACCCCGCTTTTTGCAACTTTTCAGGGAAGTCAGGAACCAATATACACAATCAGTTAGGAAAGCAAAGTCTAGCTTTTTCAAACAGAAATGTGCATCCTGTAGCACTAACTCCAAAAAGATTTGGGACACTGTAAAGTCCATGGAGAATAAGAGCACCTCCTCCCAGCTGCCCTCTGCACTGAGGCTAGGAAACATGGTCACCACCGATAAATCTACGATAATCGAGAACTTCAATAAGAATTTTGCTACGGCTGGCCATGCTTTCCACCTGGCTACCCCTACCCCGGCCACCAGCTCTGCACCCTCCACTGCAACTTGCCCATGCCCCCCCTGCTTCTCCTTCACCCAAATTCAGATAAACTGATGTTCTGAAAGAGCTGCAAAATCTGGACCCCTACAAATCAGCTGGGCTAGACAATCTGGACCATTTCTTTCTAAAATTAGCCGCCGAAATTGTAGCAACCCCTATTACTAGCCTGTTCAACCTCTCTTTCGTATCATCTGAGATCACCAGAGATTGGAAAGCTGCTGCGGTCATCCCCCTCTTCAAAGGGGGTGACAGTAGATCCAAACATTTACAGACCTATATCCATCCTGCCCTGCCTTTCAAAAGTATTTGAAAGCCAAGTTAACAAACAGATCACCGACCATTTCGAATCCCACCGTACCTTCTCCGCTATGCAATCTGGTTTCCGAGCTGGTCATGGGTGCACCTCAGCCACGCTCAAGGTCCTAAACGATATTATAACCGCGATCGATAAAAGACAGTACTGTGCAGCTGTCTTTATCGACCTGGCCAAGGCTTTCTACTCTGTCAATCACTGCATTCTTATTGGCAGACTAAATAGCCTTGGTTTCTTAAATGACTGCCTCGCCTGGTTCACCAACTACTTCTCAGATGTGTCAAATCGGAGGGCCTGTTGTCTGGACCTCTGGCAATCTCTATGGGGGTGCCACAGGGTTCAATTCTTGGGCCGACTCTATTCTCTGTGTATATCAATGATGTCGCTCTTGCTGCTGGTGACTTTCAGATCCACCTCTACGCGGACGACACCATTTTGTATACATCTGGCCCTTCATTGGACACTGTGTTAACAAACCTCCAAACGAGCTTCAATGCCATACAACACTACTTCCTTATCCTCCAACTGCTCTTAAACGCTAGTAAAACTAAATCCATGCTCTTCAATCGAACGCTGCTTGCACCCGCCCGCCCAATTAGAATCACTACTCTCGGCGGGTCTGACTTAGAATATGTGGACAACTACAAATACCTAGGTGTCTGGTTAGACCGTAAACTCTCCTTCCAGACTCACATTAAGCATCTCCAATCAAAAGTTAAATCTAGAATCGGCTTCCTATTTCGCAACAAAGCCTCCTTCACTCATGCTGCCAAACATGCCCTCGTAAAATGGACTATCCTACCGATCCTTGACTTCGGCGATGTCATTTACAAAATAGCCTCAAACACTCTACTTAGCAAATTGGATGTAGTCTATCACAGTGCCATCCGTTTTGTCTCCAAAGCCCCATATACTACCCACCACTGTGACCTGTACGCTCTCGTTGGCTGGCCCTCACTACATATTCGTCGCCAAACCCACTGGCTCCAGGCCATCTATAAATCACTGCTAGGCAAATCCCCGCCTTATCTTAGCTCATTGGTCACCATAGCAACACCCACCCGTAGTATGCGCTCCAGCAGGTATATCTCACTGGTCATCCCCAAAGCCAAAAGTTTCCTTTGGCCGCCATTCCTTCCAGTTCTCTGCTGCTAATGACTGGAACGAACTGCTAAAATCTCTGAAGCTGGAGACTCTTATCTCCCTCACTAACTTTAAGCATCAGTTGTCAGAGCAGTTTACCGATCACTGCACCTATACACAGCCCATCTGTAATTAGCCCACCCAACTACCTCATCCCCATATTGTTATTTATTTTGCTCATTTGCACCCCGGTATCTCTATTTGCACATCATCTTCTGCACTTCTATCACTCCAGTGTTAATACTAAATTGTAATTATTTTGCACTATAGCCTATTTATTGCCTTACCTCCATAACTTACTACATTTGCACACACTGTATATATATTTTCTGTTGTATTTTTGACTGTACGTTTTGTTTACCCCATATGTAACTCTGTGTTGTTGTTGTTTTTATCGCACTGCTTTGCTTTATCTTGGCCAGGTCGCAGTTGTAAATGAGAACTTGTTCTCAACTGGCTTACCTGGTTAAATAAAGGTTAAATAAAAAAATAAAAAAAATGGCAGACCAATCCAAACTCATCTCCCGGCATGTCCTGCCCATACATTATCGCAGCCAATCATGGCTAGTGGGAAGGTTCCTGTCTTTTTCCATGGCTAAACCAACTAGGCTCGTATTTTAACAATTTTATTCATATTTATGGATGGTATACAAGTTTGTTATTAAGGCACATGAAACTTCACATGTTCCAGAAAGCATTTCTGCCAAAAAAATACAAGTTTACGTTCAAATGCTTCTCCTGTGAAGTAGGGACGTGCGACATATGCCTAGTTTCCTGAAACGAGTCACATATACTAAATTCATTTTTAAACAGATGGGTTTATTGGTGTTGAAATACACCAGTTATGCTATTTTGGACCACCAGGTTGCTGATGTCATGCAGCCTGTAGTTTTTGTGTTTATACTTTTTCATAACGGCAACGACAAGTTTGATGTCGGACGACAATAGAATTTTCATGATGTCACTGCGACAACTGTATACAGACATGTCGATAGACATAATAAACCAGCCTTTAGTCTTGAGATCTTTGGTTGTTTACTAAAACTACTCACTCTGTTTAGCACATGGCCTCACATGGGAATCCTTAAAGAGATGGGTGGGGCTAAAGCTTAAGAGGGTGTGAACGACGCTGAATGGGTGTAGACAAAAGAAGAGCTCTCCAGTAGGTACCAAAACATTCAAGGGCCATTTTCTCAAAAGTGGGGTTTACAAGTTTATCAGCTTTTCAAAGCAGAATTACTTCCCCCTTGTTCCTCAACTGCAGTGTATGATGTAACATTTTCTAGCTCTGAGTCTCTACTTTTATCCAATGTGTAAAAAAACACAATTTCAAATGTTGCTACATAAGACCGAATCGAGCCGGTCGGTCACATATTTACATTGGAGTCATTTAGCAGCCGCTCTCATTCAGAGCGACTTACAGCCACATCTCACAGTCACTGTAAGGAAGAACTGTCAATGATAACACAGATATCAGTGAAATCTAGGGTTGCAATTCTGGGAACTTTCCCCTCCTGATTCCCGGGGAAATAAGAAAAGGTATGCGCAAATTGTATTATTATTTGTTATTGTTTTACAGATTTCTAGGAGCAGGTGGGGGGGGTGTTACCTGGACAGGGCTAGGTTATTGTCTATACGAGCCATCAGGTCTCTAGGAGCAGGTGGGGGGTGTTACCTGGACAGGGCTAGGTTATTGTCTATACGAGCCATCAGGTCTTCATTCTGTTGCTGTAGCATCTGCATCCGTTCCTCTAACAAAACGTTCTTCTGGGCCTGCTCAAAAAACACAGAGAGACAACGTCAACTCTACTGTACTCTACGTTCTTCTGGGCCTGCTCAAAAAACAGAGAGACAACTTCAACTCTACTGTCCTCTACTGTCGTCTGGGCCTGCTCAAAAAACACAGAGTCTATGTAATGTACTGTATACTGTCTATGCAATGTTCTGTCTGTGTACTGTACTGTACTGTCTGTGTCTGTACTGTACATTTACATTTACATTTACGTCATTTAGCAGACGCTCTTATCCAGAGCGACTTACAAATAGGTGCATTCACCTTATAGCCAGTGGGATAACCACTTTAAAAAAAAATGTTTGGGGGGGGTGGGTTGGGGTAAGGGGGGGGTAGAAGGATTACTTTATCCTATCCCAGGTGTTCCTTAAAGAGGTGGGGTTTCAAATGTCTCCGGAAGGTGGTGAGTGACTCCGCTGTCCTGGCGTCGTGAGGGAGCTTGTTCCACCATTGGGGTGCCAGAGCAGCGAACAGTTTTGACTGGGCTGAGCGGGAACTATGCTTCCGCAGAGGAAGGGGAGCCAGCAGGCCAGAGGTGGATGAATGCAATGCCCTCGTTTGGGTGTAGGGACTGATCAGAGCCTGAAGGTGCCGTTCCCCTGTCTGTGTACTGTACTGTCTGTGTACTGTACTGTCTGTGTACTGTACTGTACTGTCTGTGTACTGTACTGTCTGTGTACTGTACTGTCTGTGTACTGTACTGTCTGTGTACTGTCTGTGTACTGTACTGTACTGTCTGTGTACTGTACTGTCTGTTACAGTGTGTGTGTGTGTGTGTGTGTGTGTGTGTGTGTGTGTGTGTGTGTGTGTGTGTGTGTGTGTGTGTGTGTGTGACAGCATGTTGAGCCTACCACTCTCTCCAGGTCAGAGATCTTCTTCTCCTGTTGGTGTATCTGGTTGTTCTTCATCTCCACAACATCCTTCAAGCTCTTCAGATCCTCCTCAATGTGCTGGTACGGGGCTAGGGCATCCTGTACACACACACACACACACACACACACACACACACACACGAACACACACTGTGTTATCCCGCAGGGCTGAAGTCTGAACATAAGCTAGGGGAGTGTTCAGTTTCAGGTGAGGTTATTCATAATGCGTTTTTAGTACCCCTATCTGTTCGTCAGTGCTCCTCCTCAGTGCCTCTTCGAAGCGCTTGGCCTTGTCCCTCAGACCACTCTTCTGGAACAACAGGGTATCCACCTGATCCTACACAAACAGTAAATATTAATATACCTCACTGTCCAAACACACCTGTAAACATGTCAATACAATTTTAGAAAAAAGTGTTCCAAAAGGGTTATTTGGCTGTCCCCATTTGAGAACCCCTTTTGGTTCCAGATAGAACCCTTTTCGGTTCCATGTAGAACCCTCTGTGGAAAGGCACATTGTATATTTAGTGATCCATTTGATTCTATTAATCAGAATCACATTATATATTTAGTGATCCATTTGATTCCATTAATCAGAATCACATTATATATTTAGTGATCCTTTTGATTCCATTAATCAGAATCACATTATATATTTACTGATCCATTTGAATGAATCTGTGCTTATCTATTCATCTTATCAACTGTTACAGCCGACCCGGGATTCAATCTTCAACTCCCAAAAAAAACTACTCACGAAGCTAGCATGCTGATCGTCAAAACTATGGCGACTTCAAGTTTGACTGTCCTGTTAGCAACTTGACATGTGTGTTTACTATACCTGCAGAGAGAGTCTGAGCTTCTCAAAGTCTTCTTCCAGAGTCACCTTTTGCTGCTCATGAGCCTTCCTTAGGTCTAGAGAGAGAGAGAGAGAGAGAGAGAGAGAGAGAGAGAGAGAGAGAGAGAGAGAGAGAGAGAGAGAGAGAGAGAGAGAGAGAGAGAGAGAGAGAGAGAGAGAGAGGGAGAGACAGAGAGAGAGACAGAGAGACAGAGAGAGAGAGAGAGAGAGAGAGAGAGAGAGAGAGAGAGACAGAGAGAGAGACAGAGAGACAGAGAGAGAGAGAGAGAGAGACACGAGAGGATAAGAAAGAAGTCATTGAATGTTTTAGGTTTAACTTTCCTTGTTGGGAGAATTCGGACAAGTGGGGTCCCCACAAGGAAAAAGGCTTATTTAGGCTTAGGTGTTAGGTTTAGGATTAGAATTAGGGTTAGAATTAGGGTTTGGGGTTAGGTATAGGAGTTAGGGTTAGGTTAAGGGTTAGGAAAAATAGGATTTTGAATGAGAATCAATTGTTTGGTCCAAACAAGGATAGTAAAACAAAAGTGTGTGTCTTACCCCTCATGGTGCGAGCGTGCTCCTCGTGCAGCGTCGTCATGGTAATGTTGTGCA
>NC_059218.1:42910295-42935295 GCF_020615455.1 Coregonus clupeaformis | reverse complement strand
GGCTGAATGATGTTCACTCGAAATGAGCAGACATATTTGTTTATTCTACGTACAGTTGAAGTCGGAAGTTTACATACTCTTAGAGTCATTAAAACTCATTTTTCACAATTCCTGCCACTCCACACACAAACTATAGTTTTGGCAAGTCGGTTAGGACATCTACTTTGTGAATGACACAATTTTTCCAACAATTGTTTACTGACAGATTATTTCACTTATAATTCACTGTATCACAATTCCAGTGGGTCAGAAGTTTACATACACTAAGTTGACTGTGCCTTTAAACAGCTTGGAAAATTCCAGAAAATGATGTCTTGGCTTTAGAAGCTTCTAATTGACATCATTTGAGTCAATTTGAGGTGTACCTGTGGATGTATTTCAAGGCCTACCTTCAAACTCAGTGCTTCTTTGCTTGACATCATCGGAAAATCCAAAGAAATCAGCCAAGACATCAGAAAAAAGAATTGTAGACCTCCACAAGTCTGATTCATCCTTGGGAGCAATTTCCAAACGCCTGAAGGTACCACGTTCATCTGTACCAACAATAGTACGCAAGTATAAACACCATGGGACCACGCAGCCGTCATACCGCTCAGGAATGAGACGCGTTCTGTCTCCTAGAGATTAACGTACTTTGGTGCAAAAAGTGCAAATCAATCCCAGAACAACAGCAAAGGACCTTGTGAAGATGCTGGAGGAAACAGGTACAAAAGTATCTATATCCACAGTAAAACGAGTCCTATATCGACATAACCTGAAAGGCCGCTCAGCAAGGAAGAAGCCACTGCTCCAAAACCGCCATAAAAAAGCCAGACTAAGGTTTGCAACTGCACATGGGGACAAAGATGGTAGTTTTTGGAGAAATGTACTCCGGTCTGATTAAACAAAAATAGAACTGTTTGACCATAATGACCATCGTTATGTTTGGAGGAAAAAGGGGGTTCCTTGCAAGCCGATGAACACCATCCCAACCGTGAAGCACGGGGGTGGCAGCATCATGCTGTGGGGGTGCTTTGCTGCAGGAGGGACTGGTGCACTTCACAAAATAGATGGCATCATGAGGAAGGAAAATTATGTGGATATATTGAAGCAACATCTCAAGAAATCAGTCAGAAAGTTAAAGCTTGGTCGCAAATGGGTCTTTCAAATGGACAATGACCCAAAGCATACTTCCAAAGTTATGGCAAAATGGCTTAAGGACAACAAAGTCAAGGTATTGGAGTGGCCATCACAAAGCCTTGACCTCAATCCTATAGAACATTTGTGGGCAGAACTGAAAAAGCATGTGCGAGCAAGGAGGCCTACAAACCTGACTCAGTTACACCAGCTCTGTCAGGAGGAATGGGCCAAAATTCACCCAACTTATTGTGGGAAGCTTGTGGAAGGCTACCCGAAACGTTTGACCCAAGTTAAACAATTTAAAGGCAATGCTACCAAATACTAATTGAGTGTATGTAAACTTCTGACCCACTGGGAATGTGATGAAAGAAATAAAAGCTGAAATAAATCATTCTCTCTACTATTATTCTGACATTTCACATTCTTAAAATAAAGTGGTGATCCTAACTGACCCAAAACAGGGAATTTTTACTAGGATTAAATGTCAGGAATTGTGAAAAACTGAGTTTAAATGTATTTGGCTAAGGTGTATGTAAACATCCGACTTCAACTGTATATAATATTGGCACTTTATAATAATAATGATAATATGCCATTTAGCAGATGCTTTTATCCTTATGTGTGCATACATTTTAAGGTATGGGTGGTCCCGGGGATCGAACCCACAACCCTGGCATTGCAAGCGCCATGCTCTAACCAATTGAGCTACAGAGGACCTGTGGAATACCGATACAAATATTTATGTGGAAAGCTAATATCTTCAAATTATTTATCAGACGGTTCTAAAAAGTGGGCATGTAAGTAATTCATACCCAACCCATCCATCCCTGTCGAGACGAACTCACTTCCTCCTTTTGGACGAGACTTACTTTATGACCAATTATCCTATGTACACTTTGTAGTCAATTAATGCTTCTGACTCATATCGATGCCACATAAGCTGTTTATTACCAAAGGAAGTTGGTTCTAGCAGGCAGTTCCCCTTTAAACGTTGGTTCTAGCAGGCAGTTCCCCTTTAAACGTTGGTTCTAGCAGGCAGTTCCCCTTTAAACGTTGGTTCTAGCAGGCAGTTCCCCTTTAAACGTTGGTTCTAGCAGGCAGTTCCCCTTTAAACGTTGGTTCTAGCAGGCAGTTCCCCTTTAAACGTTGGTTCCAGCAGGCAGTTCCCCTTTAAACACGGACCATGTAGGGCTGTGTAACTGAAGCTCCTGGGTAAAGTTTCCCCCTGATCTAGGATCAGCTTCCCCATCTCCCAAGCCTAACCTTAACCATTAGTGGAGTAAATGCTAAAACGGACCTAAGATCAGCTTCTTCCAGGGACAACTTCTCCCTACACCGTATTTGAGAGTGGGACTGGGTGTAGGACTGCAATGACACTCAGACAGACACCATTTCACCATGATTTAAATTTTTTTGTCATTTAGTAGAAGCTCTTATCCAGAGCGACTTACAGGAGCAATTAGGGTTAAGTGCCTTGCTCAAGGGCACATCGACAGATTTTTCACCTAGTCGGCTCGGGGATTAGAACCAGCGACCTTTCGGTTACTGGCACAACGCTCTTAACCACTAAGCTACCTGCCGCCCCAGTTACATCATATCGTAAATGAGATGAAGTGGACACAGTACTACATTTAGGACACAGTGTCTGGGATATTTTACACAACAAAGGTACCTCATCTCACTCCCCTTACCTCATCTCACTTCCCTTACCTCATCTCACTTCCCTTACCTCATCTCACTCCCCTTACCTCATCTCACTCCCTTTACCTCATCTCACTTCCCTTACCTCATCTCACGCCCCTTACCTCATCTCACTCCCCTTACCTCATCTCACTACCCTTACCTCATCTCACTTCCCTTACCTCATCTCACTCCCTTTACCTCATCTCACTCCCTTTACCTCATCTCACTCCCTTTACCTCATCTCACTTCCCTTACCTCATCTCACTCCCTTTACCTCATCTCACTACCCTTACCTCATCTCACTTCCCTTACCTCATCTCACTCCCTTTACCTCATCTCACTCCCCTTACCTCATCTCATCTCACTCCCCTTAGAATGTGATGAGGACAGGGCTGCTTGCTTGGAGATGTGTACTTTTGATTATTTACCTATTAAAATACGCTGGCTGTATGATCCAGTGACTGCAGTGTGATATGTTGTGTTGTTATATCGTGGTCCTCTGTAGCTCAATTGGTAGAGCATGGCGCTTGTAACGCCAGGGTAGTGGGTTTGATCCCCGGGACCACCCATACGTAAAAATTTATGCACACATGACTGTAAGTCGCTTTGGATAAAAGCGTCTGCTAAATGGCATATTAATTATATTATATTACTCAACGTCAACAAAACTAAGGAGATGATCGTGATCTTCAGGAAACAGCAGAGGGTGCACCCTCCTATCCACATCGACAGGACCGCAGTGGAGAAGGTGGAAAGATTCAAGTTCCTTGGCGTACACATCACTGACAAACTGAAATGGTCCACCCACACAGACAGTGTGGTGAAGAAGGCGCAACAGAGCCTCTTCAACCTCAGGAGGCTGAAGAAATGTGGCTTGGCACGTAAAACCCTCACAAACTTTTACAGATGCACAATTGAGAGCATCCTGTTGGGCTGTATCACCGCCTGGTACGGCAACTGCACCGCCCGCAACCGCAGGGCTCTCCAGAGGGTGGTGCGGTCTGCCGAACGCATTAACGGGGGCAAACTACCCGCCCTCCAGGACATCAACCACCCGAGCCACTGCCTGTTCACCCCACTATCATCCAGAAGGCGAGGTCAGTACAGGTGCATCAAAGCTGGGACCGAGAGAATGAAAAACAGCTTCTATCTCAAGGCCATCAGACTGTTAAATAGCCATCACAAGCACATTAGAGGCTGCTGCTGCCTATTGAAATCACTGGCCACTTTAAGAAATGGAACACTAGTCACTTTAATAATGTTTACAATCACTTTAATAATGTTTACATATCTTGCACTACTCATCTCATATGTATATACTAGGGCTGTCAAAAATAGCGCGTTAACGACGTTAATTAGTTGTTTGCTGTTAATTACGTCAATTTTTTTAACGCATTTCACGCATGCGCAGTGTGACAAATTATTCAGGTCAGGAAAGTGGTTGGGAGCTAGAGGCGAGATGGAGCAAGGTGAGCAAAGTGGGCCTATTGACGGATTCAAATATAAAAAGAATGATGATGGTACAGTTAACAAGTACAAGGTTATTTGCAAGATTTGTAAGAAGGAGTTTCAATTTCACCGGAGCTGTTCAAGCTTGAAGTACCATGTCAACGCCAAACATGCGTTTGCTGGGCCGTCAGATTCAGCAAGTGGTTTGCGCCAGACCACGCTGAATGTTTGCAGGCAATTAACAAAATCAACCTCAGATAATTTGACCAACACAATAGCAAAATGGATTGCAAAGGATTGTAGACCCATTAGCATTGTAGAAGACTCAGGTTTCCTTGATGTTTTGCAAGTGGCGTCTCAAGACTCATTCTATAAGCCACCGTCAAGAGCCACAGCCAAAGACAAATATTATGGTGTGTAGTATGTTTCAGCTTGATTTAAAACACCATTATTTGGCTGTGTTAATAAACAGACATAATATGAAAATTATGTATCTGTGTCCTGTTATTTATCTTTTGGTATGCATTTCAGAAAAAAAATGGTTAGGATTCAGGTGTAATTGCAAATAGTGATTAATCATGATTAATCCACTGAAAATTCTGATTAATTTGATTAAAAATTGTAATCATTTGACAGCCCTAGTATATACTGCATTCTATTCTATAATATTCTACTGTATCTTAGTCCATGCCGCTCTGTCATTGCTTGTCCATATATGTATATATTCTTAAATTCCATTCCTTACTTAGATTTGTGTGTATTGGGTATATGTTGTGAAATTGTTAGATATTACTGCACTGTTGGAGCTAGAAGCACAAGCATTTCGCTACACCCGCTGTAACATCTGCTAAACACGTGTATGTGACAAATACAATTTGATTTGATTTGATTTGATAATGGGGCGTGAGATGAGGTAAGGGGAGTGAGATGAGGTAAGGGGCGTGAGATGAGGTAAGGGGAGTGAGATGAGGTAAGGGGCGTGAGATGAGGTAAGGGGCGTGAGATGAGGTAAGGGGAGTGAGATGAGGTAAGGGGCGTGAGATGAGGTAAGGGGAGTGAGATGAGGTAAGGGGCGTGAGATGAGGTAAGGGGAGTGAGATGAGGTAAGGGGCGTGAGATGAGGTAAGGGGAGTGAGATGAGGTAAGGGGAGTGAGATGAGGTAAGGGGGAGTGAGATGAGGTAAGGGGAGTGAGATGAGGTAAGGGGCGTGAGATGAGGTAAAGGGCGTGAGATGAGGTAAGGGGAGTGAGATGAGGTAAGAGGGGTGAGATGAGGTAAGGGGAGTGAGATGAGGTAAGGGGAGTGAGATGAGGTAAGGGGAGTGAGATGAGGTAAGGGGAGTGAGATGAGGTAAGGGGAGTGAGATGAGGTAAGGGGAGTGAGATGAGGTAAGGGGAGTGAGATGAGGTAAGGGGAGTGAGATGAGGTAAAGGGAGTGAGATGAGGTAAGGGGCGTGAGATGAGGTAAGGGGAGTGAGATGAGGTAAGGGGAGTGAGATGAGGTAAGGGGAGTGAGATGAGGTAAGGGGAGTGAGATGAGGTAAAGGGAGTGAGATGAGGTAAGGGGAGTGAGATGAGGTAAGGGGAGTGAGATGAGGTAAGGGGAGTGAGATGAGGTAAGGGGAGTGAGATGAGGTAAGGGGAGTGAGATGAGGTAAGGGGAGTGAGATGAGGTAAGGGGGGAGTGAGATGAGGTAAGGGGGAGTGAGATGAGGTAAGGGGAGTGAGATGAGGTAAGGGGAGTGAGATGAGGTAAAGGGAGTGAGATGAGGTAAGGGGAGTGAGATGAGGTAAAGGGAGTGAGATGAGGTAAGGGTAGTGAGATGAGGTAAGGGGAGTGAGATGAGGTAAGGGGAGTGAGATGAGGTAAGGGGAGTGAGATGAGGTGTTTGCCAGTGTGTATAGTGTGTGTGTTTGTTACCTGCAGACAGTAGTGTTGGGTAGTAATGATGAAGGCTTGTAGTCCTAGCTTAGTCTTCCTCAGTTCCTCTCTCAGTGATGTCAGCTGATCCTCCTGCTTCACACAGCGATTCTGAAGCCTCTGGACCTATAACAATACCATGATAACACATATGAATCTCATATACAGTAACGTGATGATCTACAGTAACATGATGATCTACAGTAACATGATGATCTACAGTAACATTATAATCTACAGTAACATTATGATCTACAGTAACATGATGATCTACAGTAACATGATGATCTACAGTAACATTATGATCTACAGTAACATGATGATCTACAGTAACATGATGATCTACAGTAACATGATGATTATGATTCGTTATTCACTGTGCCAATATTATTATTTTTTTATTACATTTGTTATCTTATCTTTAACTCTGAATTGTTGGAAAAGGACCCGTAAGTCAGCAATTTCACTGTTAGCATGTGACAAATAACATGTGATTTGATACAGTAACATACAGTAACATGATGATCTACAGTAACATGATGATCTACAGTAACATTATGATCTACAGTAACATGATGATCTACAGTAACATTATGATCTACAGTAACATGATGATCTACAGTAACATGATGATCTACAGTAACATGATGATCTACAGTAACATGATGATCTACAGTAACATGATGATACTGTATACAGTAACATGATGATCTACTGTAACATGATGATCTACAGTAACATTATGATCTACAGTAACATGATGATACTGTATACAGTAACATTATGATCTACAGTAACATGATGATCTACAGTAACATTATGATCTACAGTAACATGATGATACTGTATACAGTAACATGATGATCTACAGTAACATGATGATATATGGTGTTATCCTCTGAAACAATTAAAGGATTATATTATTTTGATCATTAAATGTCCAACCGAAATGTTACTTTTAACCCAACCCTTCCGAAATGGAGCAGTGCGGGCAGGGGCTGCCAGATTGGGCGCAATTAGGGTTAATTGCCTTGCTCCTGGGCAGAATGACAGATATTTTCACCTTGTCGGCTCGGGAATTCAAACTAGCAACCTTCCGGTTACTGGCCCAACGCTCTAACCGCTGGGCTACCTGCCGCCCCTCAGCTATGAAACAAGAATAAAGTCTAGGGCTTCAGCTCAGCGGACTAAAACAGTCTTGTGGTAAATACGCACAACATATCACACTGCAGTCACTGGACCATACAGTAACTTTATTTTTTTTCTATATATAAGACCAATGCAGTAATCAAACCCACAGCTCTGGTAATGTGAGTTTGGTGAATCATACTCTCCTATAGAGTAACCTTGTCTGAAACCTGAAAACTTGCTTTAGCTCCCAGAGATGATGCCTAAGGTGGGCTAACACAGTCTTGTAACATCAAGACGATCCGGCTTGAAGCACAATCGCCACACAAGCACCATTTTCAGAACCACATACCTCCTCCCTCTGTTTCTCCCTCTCTCTCTCCTTCCACTGCGCCTCCTCTTTCTCCCTCTGCAGGTTCTCCTGCTTTGGCCTGAAGGGGGGAACGCGCCGAGGGGAGCCGGGAGGAACTGCTGCTGGACGCTGCCTGGAGAGGACTGGAGAGAGAGGGAAAAGAGGGGAAGGGAGACCGAGAGGGAGAAGAGAGAGAGAGAGAGAGAGAGAGAGAGAGAGAGAGAGAGAGAGAGAGAGAGAGAGAGAGAGAGAGAGAGAGAGAGAGAGAGAGAGAGAGAGAGAGAGAGAGAGAGGAGGGGAGGAGAAGAGAGACGGAGAGAGAGACACACAGAGAGAGAGAGGGTGTGTGAGAGTCCAAGAGTGTGCAAAACTGTCATCAAGGCAAAGGGGTGGCTACTTTGAAGAATCTCAAATATAAAATATATTTTGATTTGTTTAACACTTTTTTTGGTTACTACATGATTCCATATGTGTTATTTCATAGTTTTGATGTCTTCACTATTATTCTACAATGTAGAAAATAGTAAAAATAAAGAAAAACCCTGGAATGAGTAGGTGTGTACAAACTTGTGACTGGTACTGTATATATATAAAATAGTAATTCTATTTTATTTTACACAACCCTATGATGTCCCATAGGAGCTTTGTGGGCTTCATATCTTTTTCCCACAGCCCATAATACTCTCTAGTCGTCTTCTCTAGTAGTCAATCTAAGATAACCATATTTAGCAGACACTTTTATCCAAAGCAACTAACAGTCATGCACGCATACATTTGTTTCATGGGTGGTCCTGGGAATTGAACCCACTATCCTGGCGTTGCAACATGTCTTACCAACTGAGCTACCCTAACACCATCATCCACCATCTATTCAGCTCTAAAACATCTGTTAACCCTGCAGTGAAGGACCGGTCTCCATGACAACAGGGGGCGTCATCTGTCTCCGGTAATGAGCTGGGGGGAGGGGTGAGGGGGAGACAGTTGGCTTTGACAGTGAATGAAAGGGAGCATTTACAGGACACCCCTGCCCCTTCCCCTCCCCCTCCTCTTCCTGCCCGTCCCCCTCCTCTTCCTGCCCCTTCCCCTCCCCCTCCTCTTCCTGCCCCTCCCCCTGCCCCTCCTCTTCCTGCCCCTCCCCCATCATGTTGTCTCATGTTGTCATTATGTTTTCTCCACTTAATATTCTCACTTCTCTCCCCACGCTATCTGGTGTATGCGTGTATGCATGTATGTGTGTATGTGTGTGTGTGTGTGTGTGTGTGTGTGTGCGTGTGTGTGAGTGTGTGTGCCTGTGTGTGTGTGTGTGAGTGTGTGTGCCTGTGTGTGTGTGTGTAAGTGTGTGTGCCTGTGTGTGTGAGTGTGTGTGTGTGTGAGTGTGTGCCTGTGTGTGTGTGTGTGTGAGTGTGTGTGCCTGTGTGTGTGTGTGTGTGCCTGTGTGTGTGTGAGTGTGTGTGCGTGTGAGTGTGTGTGCCTGTGTGTGTGAGTGTGTGTGCCTGTGTGTGTGAGTGTGTGTGCCTGTGCCTGTGTGTGCCTGTGAGTGTGTCTGAGTGTGTCTGAGTGTGCCTGTGTGTGTGAGTGTGTGTGCGTGTGAGTGTGTGTGCCTGTGTGTGTGAGTGTGTGTGCGTGTGAGTGTGTGTGCCTGTGTGTGTGAGTGTGTGTGCCTGTGCCTGTGTGTGCCTGTGAGTGTGTCTGAGTGTGTCTGAGTGTGCCTGTGTGTGTGAGTGTGTGTGCGTGTGAGTGTGTGTGCCTGTGTGTGTGAGTGTGTGTGCGTGTGAGTGTGTGTGCCTGTGTGTGTGAGTGTGTGTGCCTGTGCCTGTGTGTGTCTGTGAGTGTGTCTGAGTGTGCCTGTGAGTGTGCCCCACCTGGTGACTGGGGTTTAGGAGGCACCACAGCCAGCCTTTTAGGAGAGGAGGGGAGGGACCTTGTGATCTCAGAACTCCTCTGGAACTCCTTCCTCACACCTGTCAATCAAACACAGCAACAAATCAGAAACATGTAATTAAGCAATCTGTCACGATCGTCGACAGATGAAGCGGACCAAGGCGCAGCGTGATAAGCGTACATTCTTTATTTGTGTACACACACGAACCAAAACAATAAACCAAACGATACGTGAAGTCCTAGGTTATACACAAAACCCTACGGAACAAGATCCCACAAAATACTAGTGCCAAACAGGCTGCCTAAGTATGGTCCCCAATCAGAGACAACGAGCTACAGCTGCCTCTGATTGGGAACCACCCTGGCCAACATAGATCTAAACGATCTAGAACAAAAGCATAGAAAAACTAAACATAGCAAATCCACACCCTGGCTCAACATTTAAGAGTCCCCAGAGCCAGGGCGTGACAGTACCCCCCCCCCCAAAGGCGCGGACTGCGACCGCGCCACACCAACACAACGGGGTAGGGGCCGGGTGGGCATTCTGCCTCGGAGGCGGATCCGGCTCCGGGCGTGACCACCACTCTCTCTCTAACCCCCCGTAGCGACCCTGGTCTGGTCCCACTGGCCGGAGCTGGACTGGACACCGGTGGAGCGGATTGCTCTGGCTCCGGTATGGAGCAGCTGACCGGTGCCGGACCAGGCACCGGTGGAACAGGCACGGACCGTGCCGGACTGACGACGCGCACCACTGGCTTGGTGTGGGGAGCAGGAACGGGCCGGACCGGGCTGACGACGCGCACCACTGGCTTGGTGCGGGGAGCAGGAACGGGCCGGACCGGGCTGACGACGCGCACCACTGGCTTGGTGCGGGGAGCAGGAATAGGCCGGACCGGGCTGGCGACGCGCACCACTGGCTTGGTGCGAGAAGCAGGAACAGGCCGGACCGGGCTGGCGACGCGCACCACAGGCTTGGTGCGAGGGGCAGGAACAGGCCGGACCGGGCTGACGACGCCGCACCACTGGCTTGGTGCGCGGGAGCAGGAACGGGCCGGACCGGGCTGACGACGCCGCACCACTGGCTTGGTGCGGGGAGCAGGAATAGGCCGGACCGGGCTGGCGACGCGCACCACTGGCTTGGTGCGAGGGGCAGGAACGGGCCGGACCGGGCTGACGACGTGCACCATTGGCTTGGTGCGGGAAGCAGGAACAGGCCGGACCGGGCTGGCGACGCGCACCACAGGCTTGGTGCGAGGGGGCAGGAACAGGCCGGACCGGGCTGACGACGTGCACCACAGGCTTGGTGCGAGGGACAGGAACAGGCCGGACCGGGCTGGCGACGCGCACCACAGGCTTGGTGCGGGAGCAGGAACACGGGCGCACACGCTTGCGGGGCGCCGGACCGGGCTGGCGACGCGCACCACAGGCTTGGTGCGGGGAGCAGGAACAGGCCGGACCGGGCTGGCAACGCGCACCATAGGCTTGGTGCGGGGAGCAGGAACAGGCCGGACCGGGCTGGCGACGCGCACCACAGGCTTGGTGCAAGGGCCAGGAACAGGCCGGACCGGGCTGACGACGCGAGCATAGAAGTGATTTAGCTCGTCTGGTAGGCTCGTGCCACTGGGCAGCACGTGGCTGTGCTTCCCTTTGTAGTCTGTAATAGTTTGCAAGCCCTGCCACATCCGATGAGCGTCGGAGCCGGTGTAGTACGATTCAATCTTAGTCCTGTAATGACGCATTGCCTGTTTGATGGTCCGTCGGAGGGCATAGCGGGATTTCTTATAAGCGTCTGGGTTATTGTCCCGCTCCTTGAAAGCGGCAGCTCTACCCTTTAGCTCAGTGCGGATGTTGCCTGTAATCCATAGTTCTGGTTGGGGACGACATCATCAATGCACTTATTGATGAAGCCAGTGACTGATGTGGTGTACTCCTCAATGCCATCGGAAGAATCCCGGAACATATTCCATTCTGTGCTAGCAAAACAGTCCTGTAGCTTAGCATCTACGTCATCTGACCACTTCTTTATTGACCGAGTCACTGGTGCTTCATTCCAGTTGAAGCTGGTTGAGAGAATGTCAATAGTGTGCAAAACTGTCATCAAGGCAAAGGGTGGCTTCTTTTAAGAATCTCAAATCTCAAATTTGTTTTGATTTTCTTAACACTTTTTTGGTTACTACATGATTCCATATGTGTTATTTCATAGTTGTGATGTCTTCACTATTATTCTACAATGTAGAAAATAGTAAAAATAAAGAAAAACCCTTAAATGAATAGGTGTGTCCAAACTTTTGACTGGAACTGTATCTGATGTTAGCCAGTTATTGATTTCATGAACCTTATTTTTAAGGCTACATATATTAATATGGGCTATTTTCAGCCCTTTCCTGGGTAGCTTATCGGAGATAGACATAATATGGAAAAGAGCAAACAAAGCAAGATTTTAAAAAATATGCATTCAGCAGTCCATTAATCAGTTGGTGTGTGTGTGTGTGTGTGTGTGTGTGTGTGTGTGTGTGTGTTTGTGCTGTGGGGTTGAAGCTACGAAGCCATATGCTCTCTCATCCCTTCCAGGCTTCAGGAGGACAATGAGCCTGTCTTCACGACTGTCTTGGTGTGTTTGGACCATGATAGTTTGTTGGTGATGTGGACACCAAGGAACTTGAAGCTCTCAACCTGCTCCACTACAGCCCCGTCGATGAGAATGGGGGCGTGCTCAGTCCTCTTTTTTTTCCCCTGTAGTCCACAATCATCTCCTTTGTCTTGATCACGTTGAGGGAGTGGTTGTACTATGTACATGTGTGGTTATTATATGTGTGGTTATTATATGTGTGGTTACTATATGTTGTAACTCCACGAGGTGAGATCTTGCATGGAGCCCCAGGCCGAGGGAGATTGACAGTTATTTTGTGTTTCTTCCATTTGCGAATAATCGCACCAACTGTTGTCACCTTCTCACCAAGCTGCTTGGCGATGGTCTTGTAGCCCATTCCAGCCTTGTGTAGGTCTACAATCTTGTCCCTGACATCCTTGGAGAGCTCTTTGGTCTTGGCCATGGTGGAGAGTTTGGAATCTGATTGATTGATTGCTTCTGTGGACAGGTGTCTTTTATACAGGTAACAAACTGAGATTAGGAGCACTCCCTTTAAGAGTGTGCTCCTAATCTCAGCTTGTTACCTGTATAAAAGACACCTGGGAGCCAGAAATCTTTCTGATTGAGAGGGGGTCAAATACTTATTTCCCTCATTAAAATGCAAATCAATTTATAACATTTTTGACATGCGTTTTTCTGGATTTTTTTGTTTGTTATTCTGTCTCTCACGGTTCAAATAAACATACCATTAAAATTATAGACTGATCAAATCAAATCAAATCAAATCAAATTTTATTGGTCACATGCGCCGAATACAACAGGTGCAGACATTGCAGTGAAATGCTTACTTACAGCCCTTAACCAACAGTGCATTTATTTTAAACAAAAAAAGTAAGAATAAAACAACAACAAAAAAAGTGTTGAGAAAAAAAGAGCAGAAGTAAAATAAAGTGACAGTAGGGAGGCTATATATACAGTAAAATAAAGTGACAGTAGGGAGGCTATATATACAGGGGGTACCGTTGCAGAGTCAATGTGCGGGGGCACCGGCTAGTTGAGGTAGTTGAGGTAATATGTACATGTGGGTAGAGTTAAAGTGACTATGCATAAATACTTAACAGAGTAGCAGCAGCGTAAAAAGGATGGGGTGGGGGGCAGTGCAAATAGTCCGGGTAGCCATGATTAGCTGTTCAGGAGTCTTGTGGCTTGGGGGTAGAAGCTGTTGAGAAGTCTTTTGGACCTAGACTTGGCACTCCGGTACCGCTTGCCGTGCGGTAGCAGAGAGAACAGTCTATGACTAGGGTGGCTGGAGTCTTTGACAATTTTGAGGGCCTTCCTCTGACACCGCCTGGTATAGAGGTCCTGGATGGCAGGGAGCTTTGCCCCAGTGATGTACTGGGCCGTACGCACTACCCTCTGTAGTGCCTTGCGGTCAGAGGCCAAGCAGTTGCCATACCAGGCGGTGATGCAACCAGTCAGGATGCTCTCGATGGTGCAGCTGTAGAATTTTTTGAGGATCTGAGGACCCATGCCAAATCTTTTTAGTCTCCTGAGGGGGAATAGGCTTTGTCGTGCCCTCTTCACGACTGTCTTGGTGTGTTTGGACCATGATAGTTCGTTGGTGATGTGGACACCAAGGAACTTGAAGCTCTCAACCTGTTCCACTACAGCCCCGTCGATGAGAATGGGGGCGTGCTCAGTCCTCTTTTTTTTTCCTGTAGTCCACAATCATCTCCTTTGTCTTGGTCACGTTGAGGGAGAGGTTGTTGTCCTGGCACCACACGGCCAGATCTCTGACCTCCTCCCTATAGGCTGTCTCATCGTTGTCGGTGATCAGGCCTACCACTGTTGTGTCGTCGGCAAACTTAATGATGGTGTTGGAGTCGTGCCTGGCCATGCAGTCATGGGTGAACAGAGAGTACAGGAGGGGACTGAGGACGCACCCCTGAGGGGCCCCCGTGTTGAGGATCAGTGTGGCAGATGTGTTGTTACCTACCCTTACCACCTGGGGGCGGCCCGTCAGGAAGTCCAGGATCCAGTTGCAGAGGGAGGTGTTTAGTCCCAGGATCCTTAGCTTAGTGATGAGCTTAGAGGGCACTATGGTGTTGAATGCTGAGCTGTAGTCAATGAATAGCATTCTCACGTAGGTGTTCCTCTTGTCCAGGTGGGAAAGGGCAGTGTGGAGTGCGATAGAGATTGCATCATCTGTGGATCTGTTGGGGCGGTATGCAAATTGGAGTGGGTCTAGGGTTTCTGGGATTATGCTGTTGATGTGAGCCATGACCAGTCTTTCAAAGCACTTCATGGCTACAGACGTCAGTGCTACGGGTCGGTAGTCATTTAGGCAGGTTATCTTAGAGTTCTTGGGCACGGGGACTATGGTGGTCTGCTTGAAACATGTTGGTATTACAGACTCAGTCAGGGACATGTTGAAAATGTCAGTGAAGACACTTGCCAGTTGGTCAGCACATGCTCGGAGTACACGTCCTGGTAATCCGTCTGGCCCTGCGGCCTTGTGAATGTTGACCTGCTTAAAAGTCTTACTCACATCGGCCACGGAGAGCGTGATCACACAGTCATCCGGAACAGCTGGTGCTCTCATGCATGCCTCAGTGTTGCTTGCCTCGAAGCGAGCATAGAAGTGGTTTAGCTCGTAGGCTTGTGTCACTGGGCAGCTCGCGGCTGTGCTTCCCTTTGTAGTCTGTAATAGTTTTCAAGCCCTGCCACATCCGACGAGCGTCAGAGCCAGTGTAGTATGATTCAATCTTAGACCTGTATTGACTCTTTGCCTGTTTGATGGTTCGTCGGAGGTCATAGCGGAATTTCTTATAAGCGTCCGGGTTAGAGTCCCGTTCCTTGAAAGCGGCAGCTCTACCCTTTAGCTCAGTGCGGATGTTTCCTGTAATCCATGGCTTCTGGTTGGGGTATGTACGTACGGTCACTGTGGGGGACGACATCATCGATGCACTTATTGATGAAGCCAGTGACTGATGTGGTGTACTCCTCAATGCTGTCTGAAGAATCCCGAACATGTTCCAGTCTGTGCTAGCAAAACAGTCCTGTAGCTTAGCATCTGCGTCATCTGACCACTTTTTTATTAACCGAATCACTGGTGCTTCCTGCTTCAGTTTTTGCTTATAAGCAGGAATCAGGAGGATAGAGTTATGGTCAGATTTGCCAAATGGAGGGCGAGGGAGAGCTTTGTATGCGTCTCTGTGTGTGGAGTAAAGGTGGTCTAGAGTTTTTTTCCCTCTGGTTGCACATTTAACATGCTGGTAGAAATTAGGTAGAACGGATTTAAGTTTCCCTGCATTAAAGTCCCCGCCACTAGGAGCGCTGCATCTGGATGAGCGTTTTCCTGTTGATTAATGGCCTTGTACAACTCATTCAGTGCAATCTTAATGCCAGCATTGGTTTGTGGTGGTAAATAGACAGCTATGAAAAATATAGATGAAAACTCTCTTGGTAAATAGTGTGGTCTACAGCTTATCATAAGATACTCTACCTCAGGCGAGCAAAACCTCGAGACTTCCTTAGTATTTGATTTTGTGCACCAGCTGTTGTTTACAAATATACAGAGACCGCCACCCCTTGTCTTACCAGAGTCAGACGTTCTGTCCTGCCGATGTAGCGTATAGCCTGCTAGCTGAATGTTGTCATTGTTGTCGTTCAGCCACGACTCCGTGAAACATAAGATATTACAGTTTTTAATGTCCCGTTGGTAGGATAACCGTAATCTTAAATCGTCCATTTTATTCTCAAAAGCTTGAACGTTGGCTAATAGGATTGATGGGAGAGGCAGTTTACTCGCTCGCCGTCGGATCCTTACAAGGCACCCGGATCTGCGTCCGCGATATCTCCGTCTCTTCCTCACGCGAATAACGGGGATTTGGGCCTTGTCGGGTGTCTGTAGGATATCCATCGCGACCGCCTCGTTGAAGAAAAAATCTTCGTCCAATGCGAGGTGAGTAATCGCTGTCCTGATATCCAGAAGCTCTTTTTGGTTATAAGAGACGATGGCAGAAACATTATGTACAAAATAAATTACAAATAACGCGGAAAAACACACATAATAGTACAATTGGTTAGAGGGCTGTAAAACGGCAGCCATCTTCTCCGGCGCTGTTAAGTCATCCAAGACATGATCATGTCTTTGTCAGTGGGCAAACGTACAAAATCAGCAGGGGATCAAATACTTTTTTCCCTCACTGTATATGTGTGGTTACTATATATGTGTGGTTACTATATGTGTGTTGTTACTATATGTGTGGTTACTATATGTGTGGTTACTATATGTGTGGTTACTATATGTGTGGTTACTATATGTGTGGTTACTATATGTGTGGTTACTATATGTGTGGTTACTATATGTGTGGTTATGAGCATGACTCACCAGCAGGCGACCCTCTGGGTTGTGCAGGCAGGTATCTTCGAGGCAGGGCTGGGGTAGATGGGGGCTGGAGACTACGGGTGGTATAGTTTGGAGGTCCGCCTCCTCTCTGGAGGTCTGTAGAGGAGGGGTTGGTCACTCTGTAGAGGGGAGGGTCAACACACACACCTGGGGACACAGACACACACACACACACACACACACATACACACACACACACACACAGACACACACACAGTTTACAGTTTATTACAATCACTTTGGCACTAATTTCAGAACCTTGACGTCATTTTTCAAAACTATAGACACAAAACTCACAACCAATGATCAAAATGCACATTTTTCAAAACTCTAACACTTTTTTCAATTGCTTGGATACAATACACATAAAACTAAGATCATTTGTTCATTTAACAAAAATCACCTGTTCAATATGACACAACTTAACATCCAAGTACTACTATTTCAAAAGGCAATTCACACATTACATTTCAGATGAGTGTCTATTAATTTCATTACAATTATCCAACTATCAATTGATACAACTGCTCAAAATGATAAGTAACTGTTGCATTACTCTTAATGCATAGTTGTATGGAAACAGACAAACAATATTCCATGTTTAGATCATGAAAGTTTCAAGATACAGTTTTTTACAATCACTTTGGCACTAATTTCAGAACCTTGACGTCATTTTTCAAAACTCTAGACACAAAACTCAAAACGGTCATCACTTGTAACACAGGCTGTCCAATGTTCAAAACATTGCATTGTGCATTCATACCTTTAAAGAAATCTTGCACTTGCACAATCATTGGTTCAAAAAACAAATTTATTGTGAAATACCAATGAAACGTTAATTTAGATCACCCACACACAAGCAACCGATAGTTTCACTGTGTCATTGTTCGTACAATCATTAAATATTGTAGTACAAAATAGGTGATACATGTTTCATTATGGTACTACATGTAAATACATCCCTGTAAAAGTACTGCAGTAGTAGAGAGAATACTACAGACACAGTGGAATCATTGAACAAAATCTGAAATATATTGATGAAAAACAATACAGTACTGTAAAACATCAAATGCAGTGTTCCTCAACTTGCTTGCTTGTACTGTAAGAAGCAAAACATAGGAGTGATTACTGTACTTCTACATGTTCATCAACTCTGTCTTGTGGATTTGGCCACAGGTTCTCATCTACATCACAATGGATGTTTTCATTAGCCAAACATCTTGGAAAAAACCTTCGGGCATGGCGAATCCAGGCCTGACACAAGGAGTCGCTAGAGTGCGATGAGCCAAGTAAAGCCCCCCCAGGCCAAACCCTCCCCTAACCCGGACGACGCTGGGCCAATTGTGCGCCGCCCTATGGGACTCCCGGTAACGGCCGGTTGTGACACAGCCTGGGATCGAACCCGGGTCTGTAGTGACGCCTCAAGCACTGCGATGCAGTGCCTTAGACCACTGCGGCACTCGGGAGGGCTGCATTACGGTCTTTGTCATATTATCTGCTGATGAAATGGTGGTCGTGGGTTAGCACAAAAGAAAGATTGACCCCAAAAAAACCACATAAAGGAGTGTTATAAAAAGTATTATATTAATCAATATATAGGATTGAAAATGTGTTAGTACTAATTAACCACATATGACCAGTGTGAGTGCAGGGTTCTGTTGCAGCCAAGCAGCAGTGCACCTGATTCAACGTGGGGTAGATTCTATTTTAAGGAGAGGTGTTGACAAGCTGTTACCTAACCCTCCTCACGTTGGTAACCAGCTGTTTAGCCATGGACACACACACAGCCCATGTCCTTGACACAGAGCCTTGTGGGTAATTCAGCAGTCCTGCCAATCAGGTCCTGTGGGACTACTGTCCAGTAAACTAATGAGCTGACTCAATGCTCAACATAAATCAGTGTTATATGTTCCAGCACACACACACTGTGCTGTAGAGAAGCGGTTTCATCAGAATATTACTGTATGTGTCATCATTACTTTCCAACTGTCAGCAGAGTTGAAGTTGCACAAATAGGGGACATGGAGCATACAATATTCACTGGAAGCTCTTTTGGGGAGAAGGAGGAATTCGCTTCTGTGTGTGTGTACGTTGAACGTGCTTCCAGTGTTAATTAAGAACTCGTTTATTTCTGTTTATTTCCCCTTCTCTCACTTCCATTGTCTTCTACATTTTCATGGCCTCAGCCGGAGTCTAATCTATGATCCTGACGTTGCAGGCGCCATGCTCTACCAACCGAGCCACGGAGGACGGTATACCATACAGTTACAGGCTCTACCAACCGAGCCACGGAGGACGGTATACCATACAGTTACAGGCTCTACCAACCGAGCCACGGAGGACGGTATACCATACAGTTACAGGCTCTACCAACCGAGCCACGGAGGACGGTATACCATACAGTTACAGGCTCTACCAACCGAGCCACGGAGGACGGTATACCATACAGTTACAGGCTCTACCAACCGAGCCACGGAGGACGGTATACCATACAGTTACAGGCTCTACCAACCGAGCCACGGAGGACGGTATACCATACAGTTACAGGCTCTACCAACCGAGCCACGGAGGACGGTATACCATACAGTTACAGGCTCTACCAACCGAGCCACGGAGGACGGTATACCATACAGTTACAGGCTCTACCAACCGAGCCACGGAGGACGGTATACCATACAGTTACAGGCTCTACCAACCGAGCCACGGAGGACGGTATACCATACAGTTACAGGCTCTACCAACCGAGCCACGGAGGACGGTATACCATACAGTTACAGGCTCTACCAACCGAGCCACGGAGGACG
Organism: Coregonus clupeaformis; assembly: GCF_020615455.1. Lineage (NCBI taxonomy): Eukaryota > Metazoa > Chordata > Actinopteri > Salmoniformes > Salmonidae > Coregonus > Coregonus clupeaformis. Next base: position 42,915,956 of record NC_059218.1, on the reverse strand, counting down.
GTATACCATACAGTTACAGGCTCTACCAACCGAGCCACGGAGGACGGTATACCATACAGTTACAGGCTCTACCAACCGAGCCACGGAGGACGGTATACCATACAGTTACAGGCTCTACCAACCGAGCCACGGAGGACGGTATACCATACAGTTACAGGCTCTACCAACCGAGCCACGGAGGACGGTATACCATACAGTTACAGGCTCTACCAACCGAGCCACGGAGGACGGTATACCATACAGTTACAGGCTCTACCAACCGAGCCACGGAGGACGGTATACCATACAGTTACAGGCTCTACCAACCGAGCCACGGAGGACGGTATACCATACAGTTACAGGCTCTACCAACCGAAAGCCACGGAGGACGGTATACCATACAGTTACAGGCTCTACCAACCGAGCCACGGAGGACGGTATACCATACAGTTACAGGCTCTACCAACCGAGCCACGGAGGACGGTATACCATACAGTTACAGGCTCTACCAACCGAGCCACGGAGGACGGTATACCATACAGTTGATATCAGGGAATGGATAATATGGTACAACGCAATACAGTGGCTTTGCGAAAGTATTCACCCCCCTTGGCATTTTTACTGTTTTGTTGCCTTACAACCTGGAATGAAAACATATTATTTTGGGGGGTTTGTATCATTTGATTTACACAACATGCCTAACACTTTGAAGATGCAAAATTATTTCCTTCTTAATGCGTTTGAGCCAATCAGTTGTGTTGTGACAAGGTAGGGGTATACAGAAGATAGCCCTATTTGGTAAAACAAACAAGTCCATATTATGTCAAGAACAGCTCAAATAAGCAAAGAGAAATGACAGTCCATCATTACTTTAAGACATAAAGGTCAGTCAATACGGAACATTTCAAGAACTTTGAAAGTTTCTTCAAGTACAGTCGCAAAAACCATCAAGCGCTATGATGAAACTGGCTCTCATGAGGACCGCGACAGGAATGGAAGACCCAGAATTAACTCTGCTGCAGAGGATAAGTTCATTAGAGTTACCAGCCTCAGAAATTGCAGCCCAAATAAATGCTTCACAGAGATCAAGTAACAGACAGATCTCAACATCAACTGTTCAGAGGAGACTGCGTGAATCAGGCCTTCATGGTCGAATTGCTGCAAAGAAACCACTACTAAAGGACACCAATAAGAAGAAGAGACCTGCTTGGGCCAAATTTGTCCAAATTTGAGAATTTTGGTTGCAACCACTGTGTCTTTGTGAGACGCGTGTGGGTGAACGGATGATCGCCGAATGTGTATTTCCCACCGTAAAGCATGGAGGAGGAGGTGTTATGGTGTGGGGGTGCTTTGCTGGTGACACTGTCTGTGATGTATTTAGAATTCAAGGCACACTTAACCAGCATGGATACCACAGCATTCTGCAGCGATATGCCATCCCATCTGGTTTGGTCTTAGTGGGATTATCATTTGTTTTCAACAGGACAATGACCCAACACACCTCCAGGCTGTGTAAGGGCTATTTTACCAAGAAGGAGAGTGATGGAGTGCTGCATCAGATGACCTGGCCTCCACAATCCCCTGACCTCAACCCAAATGAGATGGTTTGGGATGAGTCGGACCGCAGAGTGAAGGAAAAGCAGCCAACAAGTGCTCAGCATATGTGGGAACTCCTTCAAGACTGTTGGAAAAGCATTCCAGGTGAAGCTGGCTGAGAGAATGCAAAGAGTGTGCAAAGCTGTCATCACGGAAAAGGGTGGCTATTTGAAGATTCTCAAATATAAAATATATTTTGATTTGTTTAACACTTTTTTGTTTACACAGAAAAAAGATACATACCTCAGCCTAAACATCAGCGCCACAGGTAACTTCCACAAAGCTGTGAATGACCTGAGAGACAAGGCAAGAAGAGCCTTCTATGCCATCAAAAGGAACATAAAATTCAACACACCAATTAGGATCTGGCTAAAACTACTTGAATCAGTTATAGAACCCATTGTCCTTTATGGTTGTGAGGTCTGGGGTCCGCTCACCAACCAAGAATTCACAAAATGGAACAAACACCAAATTGAGACTCTACATGCAGAATCTTGCTAAAATATCCTCCATGTACAACGTAAAACACCCAATAATGCATGCAGAGCAGAATTAGGCCAATACCTGCTAATGATCAAAATCCAGAAAAAAGCCGTTAAATTATATAACCACTTAAAAGGAAGCGATTCCCATACCTTCCATAACAAAGCCATCACCTACAGAGAGATGAACCTGTAGAAGAGCCCCCTAAGTAAGCTGGTCCTGGGGCTCTGTTCACAAACACAAACAGACCCCACAGAGCCCCAGGACAATAACACAATTAGACCCAACCAAATCATGAGAAAACAAAAAGAGAATTACTTGACACATTGGAAAGAACAAACAAAAAAACAGAGCAAACTATAATGCTTTTTGGCCCTAAACAGAGAGTACACAGTGGCAGAACACCTGGCCACTGTGACTGACCAAAACTTAAGGAAAGCTTTGACTATGTACAGACTCAGTGAGCATAGCCTTGCTATTGAGAAAGGCCGACGTAAGCAGACCTGGCTCTCAAGAGAAGACAGGCTATGTGCACACTGCCCACAAAATGAGGTGGAAACTGAGCTGTACTTCCTAACCTCCTGCCAAATGTATGACCATATTAGAGACACATATTTCCCTCAGATTGCACAGACCCACAAAGAATTTGAAAAAAAATCAAACTTTGATAAACTCCCATATCTATTGGGTGAAATACCACAGTGTCCCATCACAACAGCAAGATTTGTGACTTGTTGCCACAAGAAAAGGGCAACCAGTGAAGAACAATCACCATTGTAAATACAACCCATATTTATGTTGATTTATTTCCCTTTTTGTACTTTAACTATTTGCACATCGTTACAACACTGTATATAGACATTATATGACATTTGAAATGTCTTTATTATTTTGGAACTTTTGTAAGTGTGATGTTTACTGTTTTATTGTTTATGTATAATATAAAATAATATGCCATTTAGCAGACGCTTTTATCCAAAGCGACTTACAGTCATGTGTGCATAAATTTTTACGTATGGGTGGTCCCGGGGATCGAACCCACTACCTTGGCGTTACAAGCGCCGTGCTCTACCAGCTGAGCTACAGAGGACAACTTTGGTTTATTATCTATTTATTATCAATGTTAATAAAGCCATTTAAATTGAATTGATTGAAGAGGAAGCGGGACTCACTGTTTTTTTTTCTAGTTCAATGAAAGTAAATGAACTAAGTATACCAGACCCAGCTGCTATTGCATTGGTGTCGATGGGAGACCCGCCCCGTTAAGTAGACCGAAATGGACCCTTTGTTCCCAAACACAACACTTTCAAGATCCCAGACGAGCCCCCACTTGTCACGAACCGGCTCGACGGGTTGGGCTCAAGGCAGTGAAGTCAGGAATTAAACTAAAATTCCAATTCAATTATTAAAAAAGGGCATGTATTTTCAATGACTTCTCAATTAAATCACTTCCTGAATTGACTATTCATTCTCTGTAAAAGGCCTGAGTGAACTATAATTGATCCACTATCTGTAGCCAAAGATGATCTATTATATCGCTGAGCTCAGTCTCGACTCGCACACTTTGCAGCTGATTAATAAACAACGCCATGCTAAAACCAAGCCCTGAAACGAAACTTAGGCTAAAAATAATTTACACACAATTTCATAGGAAAATACACTTCATTTGACATGAATTTGACATGAATTTTCACTTACGTGACTTCAAGCCAAAATGTATCTGACTTTGACTTAAAACGATGACTTACTGACAAATCGTCGTGAAACATCATGGAAAATCTCTGGCCATCGTCTTTCAGCTCGAAACATTTCTACTGTTGAGGGCGTTTAAAGAGCGTTGTATTTAATGGATTACTTAAGACTAGGCTATACATTCGTTTTTCCTTCATACAACATGTCGGGTAAATTGCCACAGTGGATTTGGTAAATGAAGAAATACTTTATTTCAGTTGTACGGAATGATTGTCAAATAGATAAATCACCCTTAGTCTGCTCATAAAGTAAGACTAAGTTGTTCCGATAATGACATGCCCTGGCTCTGGGGACTCTTAATTGTTGAGCCAGGGTGTGGATTTGCTATGTTTAGTTTTTCTATGTTTTTTGTTCTAGATCGTTTAGATCTATGTTGGCCAGGGTGGTTCCCAATCAGAGACAGCTGTAGCTCGTTGTCTCTGATTGGGGACCATACTTAGGCAGCCTGTTTTGCACTAGTCTTTTGTGGGATCTTGATCCGTAAAGGTTTGTTAGTGTTATAACCTCAGGACTTCACGTATCGTTTGTTTGTTGTTTTTGTCGTTAAGTACGTTAAATAAAAGTATGTACGCTTATCACGCTGCGCCTTGGTCCGTGTCTTCAGTCAACGATCGTGACAGATAACACCAACCAGAGGGGAAATAGTATTAAATTGCACAATGTTGGCTGCAATCAGGAGCGTCATTTCAGCTAAACCTCGGGTAAAGTGACAGGGGGAGGGGTTGACTCTCAAGCAAACGTTCACACTGATAAATCTCACACTTTGAAGTGGAAATGATCCCACGCATGGTTCACGCACAGATTTGTGCATACGCATGCTTGATAAATGAGGCCCCCTGGTCTAATGGTTCGTTGGAGAGTCTCTTGATGTAACTAGATTGTACGAGTCTGTCCACTTGATTATTTTCTGTCTCAGCCAGTATCTTTACTGTTTCTTCTGCGGCATGAAGACAATGTTCTAAATCCACTTCAATCAGTTTAGATGAAGGGGAGGAGACAGGTTAAAGAAGGATTTTTAAGCCTTGAGACAATTGAGACATGGATTGTGTATGTGTGCCATTCAGAGCGTGAATGGGCAAGACTAAATATTTAAGTGCCTTTGAACGGGATGTGGTTGTAGGTGACAGGCGCACCAGTTTGAGTGTGTCAAGAACTGCAACGCTGCTGGGTTTTTCACGCTCAACAGTTTCCCGTGTGTATCAAGAATAGCCCACCACCCAAAGGACATCCAGCCAAAATTGACACAACTGCGGGAAGCATTGGAGACAACATGGGCCAGCAACTCTAACACTGGTGACAGGTCTAATACAAGTCCATAAGCATGGAAATTAAGCTTTTCAGACCAGCTTAGTCGTTTTCAGACCAGGCTAGTACAAAATATGAAATTTAGTTTTTTTGAATATCGCACTGTACAGATTTTGGACCCAGGCTAGTAAAAATTCTGCTCTAACGCTGATGACAGGTCTAATGCAGGTTCATGTGGATGGATGAGGTCTATCCCTGTAATGAATAGGCAGGAAGAGCCTATCCAGCCAGTAGCAGGTCAGATGCTTTTTACAGTCCATGTCTTCTGGGTGAAGTACTGCAGAGATACTGTAGCCTTATCTAATTACCTGATATAAGTAGCTTATATAGCGGGTAGTGTTTCTTTGTGTTTCTCTCTCTCTCTCTCTCTCTCTCTCTCTCTCTCTCTCTCTCTCTCTCTCTCTCTCTCTCTCTCTCTGTCTCTCTGCTCCCCCCCATTCTCCCTCTTCCCCATCTCTCCTCTCGCTCCCTCTCTTCTCTCCTCTCTCTTCTCCCCTCCCTCTCTTCTCTCCTCTCTCTTCTCCCCTCTCTCTCTTCTCTTTCCCT
>NC_059218.1:42900295-42905295 GCF_020615455.1 Coregonus clupeaformis | reverse complement strand
GGTATATACCGGCACCGTCCATACAGCCAGTGTGGTTCTCCGTACATCGCGCGGACAGGAAGAAAGAACTTTCTGGGGGGGAAAAAGGTGGAGGTGTATGTTTCATTATTAACTACTCATGGTGTGATTGTGGTAACGTACAGGAACTTTTGTTCTCCCAATCTGGAATACCTCAATATCAAATGCAGACCACATTACCGCCCGAGATGATTCTTTTCGGTCATCGTCAAGCCGACACCGTGACGGCTCTCAAGGAGCTACACTGGACTGGAAACCGCATATCCTGAGTCCGCATTTATTGTAGATGGGGACTTTAATAAAGCAAATCTGAGGAAAACGCTACTGAAGTTTTATTAACACAATTCTTGATCATTGCTGTGATTGCCACGCCCAGCCCACATCTTTTGTGTTGTTGACGAAACATGTTTTACTAGCCTGAGTTACAATACTCTACACAAATTTGGCTTATCACCTAAAACCCTCACAAACTTTTACAGATGCACAATTGAGAGCATCCTGTCGGGCTGGATCACTTCCTGGTACGGCAATTGCACCGGTCGCAACCGCAGGGCTCTCCAGAGGGTGGTGCGGTCAGCCCAACGCATCATCGGAGACACACTGCCTGCCCTCCAGGACACCTACAGCACCCGGTGTCACAGGAAGGCCAAGAAGATCATCAAGGACCTCAGCCACCCGAGCCACGGCCTGTTCACCCTGCTACTATCTAGAAGGCGGAGACAGTACAGGTGCATCAAAGCTGGGACCTAGAGACTGATAAACAGCTTCTATCTCCAGGCCATCAGACGGTTAAACAGTCACCACTAGCCGGCTTCCGCCCAGTACCCTGCCCTGAACCTTAGTCAATGTTACTAGCCGGCTACCAACCGGTACTCTACCCTGCACCTTAGAGACCGCTGCCCTATGTACATAGAGTCATTGAACACTGGGCACTTTAATAATGTTTACATACTGTTTTACCCACTTGATATGTATATACTGTATTCTAGTCATGGTTCATCCTATATAACTACTGCTGTACACACCTTTTCTATTAATATACTGTCCATAATATCTATACACACCATCATATACATATACAGTGGGGAGAACAAGTATTTGATACACTGACGATTTTGCAGGTTTTCCTACTTACAAAGCATGTAGAGGTCTGTAATTTTTATCATAGGTACACTTCAACTGTGAGAGACGGAATCTAAAACAAAAATCCAGAAAATCACATTGTATGATTTTTAAGTAATTAATTTGCATTTTATTGCATGACATAATTATTTGATACATCAGAAAAGCAGAACTTAATATTTGGTACAGAAACCTTTGTTTGCATTTACAGAGATTACAGAGTTTCCTGTAGGTCTTGACCAGGTTTGCACACACTGCAGCAGGGATTTTGGCCCACTCCTCCATACAGACCTTCTCCAGATCCTTCAGGTTTCGGGGCTGTCGCTGGGCAATAAGGACTTTCAGCTCCCTCCAAAGATTTTCTATTGGGTTCAGGTCTGGAGACTGGCTAGGCCACTCCAGGACCTTGAGATGCTTCTTACGGAGCCACTCCTTAGTTGCCCTGGCTGTGTGTTTCGGGTCGTTGTCATGCTGGAAGACCCAGCCACGACCCATCTACAATGCTCTTACTGAGGGAAGGAGGTTGTTGGCCAAGATCTCGCGATACATGGCCCCATCCATCCTCCCCTCAATACGGTGCAGTCGTCCTGTCCCCTTTGCAGAAAAGCATCCCCAAAGAATGATGTTTCCACCTCCATGCTTCACGGTTGGGATGGTGTTCTTGGGGTTGTACTCATCCTTCTTCTTCCTCCAAACACGGCGAGTGGAGTTTAGACCAAAAAGCTCAATTTTTGTCTCATCAGACCACATGACCTTCTCCCATTCCTCCTCTGGATCATCCAGATGGTCATTGGCAAACTTCAGACGGGCCTGGACATGCGCTGGCTTGAGCATGGGGACCTTGCGTGTGCTGTAGGATTTTAATCCATGACGGCGTAGTGAGTTACTAATGGTTTTCTTTGAGACTGTGGTCCCAGCTCTCTTCAGGACATTGACCAGGTCCTGCCGTGTTGTTCTGGGCTGATCCCTCACCTTCCTCATCATCATTGATGCCCCACGAGGTGAGATCTTGCATGGAGCCCCAGACTGAGGGTGATTGACCGTCATCTTGAACTTCTTCCATTTTCTAATAATTGCGCCAACAGTTGTTGCCTTCTCACCAAGCTGCTTGCCTATTGTCCTGTAGCCCATCCCAGCCTTGTGCAGGTCTACAATTTTATCCCTGATGTCCTTACACAGCTCTCTGGTCTTGGCCATTGTGGAGAGGTTGGAGTCTGTTTGATTGAGTGTGTGGACAGGTGTCTTTTATACAGGTAACGAATTCAAACAGGTGCAGTTAATACAGGTAATGAGTGGAGAACAGGAGGGCTTCTTAAAGAAACAGGTCTGTGAGAGCCGGAATTCTTACTGGTTGGTAGGTGATCAAATACTTATGTCATGCAATAAAATGCAAATTAATTACTTAAAAAATAAAAAATAAACTTGTTCTCCACACCGTATATTTATATTCCGGACTCTGACACGTTCTAATATTTATATATTTCTTAATTCCTTTCTTTAAATGTTTTGGATTAGCCTGTATTGTTTGGTATTGTTAGATATTACTGCACTGTTGGAGCTAGGAACATAAGCATTTAGCTACACCCACAATATGATCTGCTAAATATGTGACCAATAACATTTTATTGTATTTTATTTATATGTGTGAGTTCGCTAATTCTCTCAATGTTCAGAAAGTTTTCCTAAAGTAAATGCATTAATTTCTGTTGCATTGTGATGAGACTGTTATCAATTTGGCTGAGCGCGGTAAGGTAGTATTGTAGTAGTGTTGTGTTGTGTGTTGTGTTGTGTTGTGTTGTGTTGTGTGTGTGTTGTGTTGTGTTGTTGTGTGTTGTTTTGTGTGTTGTGTTGTTGTGTTGTGTTGTGTTGTTGTGTTGTTTTGTGTGTTGTGTTGTTGTGTTGTGTTGTTGTGTTGTGTGTTGTGTTGTTGTGTTGCATTGTGTTGTTTTGTGTGTTGTGTTGTGGTGTTGTGTGTTGTGTTGTGTTGTTTTGTGTGTTGTGTTGTTGTGTTGTGTTGCATTGTGTTGTTTTGTGTGTTGTGTTGTTGTGTTGTGTGTTGTGTTGTTGTGTTGCATTGTGTTGTTTTGTGTGTTGTGTTGTTGTGTTGTGTTGTTGTGTGTTGTGTTGTTGTGTTGCGTTGTGTTGTTTTGTGTGTTGTGTTGTGGTGTTGTGTGTTGTGTTGTGTTGTTTTGTGTGTTGTGTTGTGTTGTTGTGTTGTGTTGTGTTGTTTTGTGTGTTGTGTTGTGTGTTGTGTGTTGTGTTGTGTTGTTGTGTTGTGTTGTGTTGTTTTGTGTGTTGTGTTGTTGTGTTGTTGTGTTGTTGTGTTGTGTGTTGTGTTGTTGTGTTGTGTTGTGTTGTTTTGTGTGTTGTTGTTGTGTTGTGTGTTGTGTTGTTGTGTTGTGTTGTTTTGTGTGTTGTGTGTTGTGTTGTTGTGTTGTTGTGTTGTTGTGTTGTGTTGTGTTGTTTTGTGTGTTGTGTTGTTGTGTTGTGTTGTGTGTTGTATCAATCCCAGAATAGTTTTTATTCACCATGTATTTCTCTTTTGCTCTCACCCCCTCATTCCCAATCCTCTCTCTCTCTCTCTCTCTCCCCTACTGTCTCTCTCTCTCTCTCTCTCTCTCTCTCTCTTGTCGCCCCCTCATTCCCACTCTTCTCCCCTTCTCTCTTGCTCCCACCCCATATTTCCCCCTAATCCCTCCTTCCCCTCCTCTCTCTCTCCCTCCCTCCATCTCCCCCACTCTTTCTCTCTTTTCTCTCTCTCCCTCTATTTCTTTCTCTCCCTCCCTCTGTCTCCCCTTTCCTCCCCCCCCACTCTCTCTCTCTCTCTCTCTGTCTCTCTCTCTCTCTCTCTCTCTCTCTGTCTCTCTCTCTCTGGTCTCTCTCTCTCTGTCTCTCTCTCTCTCTGTCTCTCTCTCTCTCTGTCTCTCTCTCTCTGTCTCTCTCTCTCTGTCTCTCTCTCTCTGTCTCTCTCTCTCTGTCTCTCTCTCTCTCTGTCTCTCTCTCTCTCTCTCTCTCTCTCTCTCTCTCTCTCTCTCTCTCTCTCTCTCTCTCTCTCTCTCTCTCTCTCTCTCTCTCTCTCTCTCTCTCTCTCTCTCTCTCTCTCTCTCTCTCTCTCTCTCTCTCTCCAGGACCTCTGTGGGGAACTCTTATTCCCATGGAGATACACAAGTAGGTGGGATTGGATGCTTAGGGACCTCTCTTTCTCCCCCCCTCTCTTTCTCTGGATTGGGTGTTGAGGGATCCCTGTCTTGCCCAGTGACTGGATGAAGGGATGAAAAGAGGAGAGGATGTGATGATGAGAGGAGTGATGATGTAACAGGGGTTGCTGACGTGTGCAGATCAGAGAGAGAGAGAGAGGTGTGTGTGTGTGTGTGTGTGTGTGTGTGTGTGTGTGTGTGTGTGTGTGTGTACGTCAACTGTAACTAGGGGAAGAGGGGTAGCAAAGCCTATCTAGGTCACATTAAAAACAAATGCAGCCCAGCGCCAAGGAGCCGTTCAGCAGGCGTGAGAACGTGTGTGTGTGCGTGAGTATGTGTGTGTGTGTGTGTGTGTGTGTGTGTGTGTGTGTGTGTGTGTGTGTGTGTGTGTGTGTGTGTGTGTGTGTGTGTGCGTGCGTGTGTGTGTGTCTAGGATGCAGTCAGCAGCTTTCACAGTTTTAGTTAGAGTCAGAGGAAATATAATCAGTGAATCAGAGGCAAGGTAACACTGGGTAGATAACTGATTCAATGAAATGCAATTCTATTCCTTTCAATTCAATTCCATTCAATTCCATTCCATTCAATTTGATTCAATTCCATTCCATTCAATTAAATAGGAATGGCAAAGTCATTCGCAGTTTAAATATTGCCACTAAAAAACCA
>NC_059218.1:42887795-42895295 GCF_020615455.1 Coregonus clupeaformis | reverse complement strand
AAACGGCTGAAGTGGTAGGCCACACAAGCTCACAGAACGGGACCGCCGAGTGCTGAAGTGCGTAGGTTCGTAAAAATGGTCTGTCCTCGGTTGCAACACTCACTACAGAGTTCCAAACTGCCTCTGGAAGCAACGTCAGCACAAGAACTGTTAGTCGGGAGCTTCATGACACTGTGTGGTCCTCTGTAGCTCAGCTGGTAGAGCACGGCGCTTGTAACGCCAAGGTAGTGGGTTCGATCCTCGGGACCACCCATACACATAAAAAAAAATGTATGCGCGCATGACTGTAAGTCGCTTTGGATAAAAGCGTCTGCTAAATGGCATATTATATTATATTATATTATATTATTATCATGAAATGGGTTTCCATGGCCGAGCAGCCACACACAAGCCGAAGATCACCATGTGCAATGCCAAGCGTTGGCTGGAGTGGTGTAAAGCTCGCCGTCATTGGACTCTGGAGCAGTGGAAACACCATCTGGCACAAAGCGAGGTCCATACAGAAATGGTTTGTAGAGATCGGTGTGGAAGAATTTGACTGGCCTGCACAGAGCCCTGAAATCAACCCATCGAACATCTTTAGGATTAATTGGAACGCCGACTGTGTGCCAGTCCTAATCGCCAAACATCAATGCCCAACCTCACTAATGCTCTTGTGGCTGAATGGAATCAAGTCCCTGCGGCAATGTTCCAACATCTAGTGGAAAGCCTTCCCAGAAGACTGGAGGCTGTTATAGCAGCAAAGGGGGGAACCAACTCCATATTACAGTTTTTCTCCATTGGTTTGGCTCATTTCTTGAAACAGAAATTACATTCTCAAAACTCTAAGATCATTTGGCAAAACAGTCTTACAGTTCAGCACAACACTATAGCTCACTTGCAAAAGCTCATATCTCTCCTAAAACTGTTCACTCATGCTTCAAAACTAAATTCCTTTCCCATATAAGGAGTCAGTGCCACGAAAATGGCAAAGATCCTTCTCAATTGCTTTGGCTCATTTCTTGAAACAGACCGGACGTTCTCAACACTCTTGGTGCTTTAGCCAAAATAACGTGGATGGTTCGGCACAACACCATGGTTCACCTGCAAAAGCTCATACCTCTCCCAAAACAGTAGGGCATCTCATTTAAACAGTCAGTGCCCCCAAAATGCTTCGTCCCTTTGGCATTGTGTAAGCACTGCAAGTCAAAATGTTTAGATGTTTTGTCACTATGGCAGAGGACCATTGAAATATCCCTCATGTCCACCTTTCAGTCTTAGCCCAGTCCTTCATTGACAATGGTTACTGTACTGTTTTTTGTCTAGCTAACAGAATACAATTGTGTATAAAACTGAAAAAAAAAATAGGATTTTAGGGTAAGAGTAGCCTCCAAGGTTTGACATCACACATTGCACTCATACTGCCAAGGAAATTGTAACCATTATCATTCACACACATAAAGTAACTTCCATACATCAGAGTAAAAGAAAATGTATACAGCATAATATACTGTAATATAAACACACAAACAAAAAACAATGAAAATTATATGCAGCCTACAGTGCTGTAAATAAAGCTGGAGTTTCACAACTAACAGTTCTTCACTGGTCGCTGTCCTCACCCTCCTGGCCATCCACACGCTGCTGTCTGTCTGGCCACAGATTCTCGTCCACATCACAGCGTATATTCTCCCTTTGCGATGCAACGAGGGAAGAAACGGCGTGCATGTCGCAACCATCCCCTACACTGATCTCCTGTAATATCCTCACACGCAGCGTCCATTGCATGGAGCAGGGACCTCTGATCTTGAGCCCGATGCTCATACACTCTCCACCTCCAAGCGGAGAAATACTCCTCAATAGGATTGAGGAAAGGAGAGTAGGTGGTAGGAACACCATGACCATCCTTGGATGAGTAGTGAACCAGGCCCTGATGAGCGGGCCACGGTGGAAATTCACATTGTCCCATACAATGACATATTGTGGTAGGTGAGGCCCTACGAGACCGCTCTCATTTTCAGGGATCAAATCAACATGAAGGCGGTCCAAGAAGATGAGGAGCTTCTGTGTATTGTATGGGCCAAGACTGGGGATGTGAGTGGCCACACCATTCTCCGATATGGCAGCACACATAGTTATATTGCCCCCTCGCTGGCCTGGGACATCCACCATGGCCCGGTGGCCAATAATATTACGGCCACGTCTTCGGCCCTTGGCCAGGTTGAAGCCAGCTTCATCCACAAACACGAGGATGTGATGGGTCTCGTTTCCTTCCAATGCCATTATTCTCTACAATAGCGTAAAAAAGAAAACATCAAATCAGTCATACAGAAGAGTCATACACTACAGTTACAGACAATTACATAGGAATGTTCTATGTTCTCCACAAGTTCAATATACTACTGGCCACTACTCCAGTGGTTCCAAACCTGGGGTACATGTACCCCTATGCAGAGGTACTACAGGGGGTATTTGACAGAAAGGGGAGGGGGAAATCATCAATGACTAGACTTACTGAAATGTTACAGTAAAACCCACAGTATTAGATAGATTTACATGGGAGGCACTAATTGCAGCTCTTTGACCCCTTTTCTTATTGTATGTTATATTCTTCAAAATAAGGATTATAATGATAATTGCATCATACAGTAAGCTGCAGTTTTTAGGCGAAATGTTGAAGTCAGATAAATCAAATACTTCCATACCTGGATTACCTGGATACACAAATCAGGTAAAGTGGGTACTGAAGCCAAAAAGTTTGGGAACCACTGCTTAATTGTAAAAATGTTATAATGATGGACAACCAGTAACTGACTTACATATACATACTGGTACCGCAGCTCTTTCACTCTATCAGAGTTCCTCTCAAATGGTACCCTGTAAATTTGCTTCATTGTCATCTGATGCTTCTTCAATATCCGGTCTATTGTGGAGATGCTTATAGAGTTGACATTTTGGAATATGGCATTGTCTTGTAGGATTGCAGCGCGGATCTGTCTCAATGTGATGGTATTATTTGCCATCACCATGTTACAGATCTCTTGTTCTTGTTGTTCATTGAGAAGTTTTCCTCTGCCACCTGTGCAAGGTTGTCGTCCAATCCTAGATATAGAAGTCAAAGGACAACACTCCATTCGTAATGTATACCTTATGTATTCCTTACAGAATGAGTTACCTATGTAATTGTATTGTTTTTTACTTACAGTAACTTTACCACAATTCTAATGCATCACTGCACAGTGACTGGAATACTACTGTAAACTGTATCATCAATACTGTAGAAAATAAACTATTCCATAGTTTATTTTCTCCAATGTTTTTCTTGTCATTTTTAGTATCATAACATCCCATTGAGGTAAGATATTACTGTAGGCCTATCACACACACACACTAAATGAATAGGTAAATATGTAAATAAATATATTTCTTGCTCTATGCACAGTGTCCTGTCCTATACAACATATAATTCCATCATTGACTGACTACATACCTGTTTTCCCTGCGAAAGGTTTGGATGATGGAGGAGACTGTTGAGCGAGGCACATTAGGCTGCACTCGCGACCTGCCTCCGCCATTGTGAGGCCATGGTTGATGACATGGTCTATAATTGTGGCCCGAATTTCATCCGGGACAGCATGGTGTCTTCGTGCTCCTCGGCCTCTTCCCCCTATTCCACCACCACGCACCCTTACTCCTCCTCCTCCTCTTCTTCTTCTTCCTCTTCCTCGAGCAGGCAGTTGCCCTTGTTCATTTACTTGGCCAGGTGCCTCCATGTTCAGAAATTGTACTGGTCCTGCATGGTCAAGCTCTTTACATACATGTTTGGCAGCATTCACAGTCATGGACAGCACCTGTCAGGTAACTAAACATACTGTTTGATTGGTCATCTGAGATGTGTGAAACTCCTCCTTCGTTAGTCAAGTTCTAGTTTCACCTGACTGTCAATTGCTGTAATAAATTTATCAAATGTTCCAAGGGATTCATATATGGTATTCATGGTATTATGTTCTTGACTAATTTTGACAATTGAACAGACTATTGTGCATGTGATGACTTATACAATGAAATGACGCTGACACGTTTTGGAGCGAACAACCATTAGACTGAGAATCAACAATCAGTTTAGATCAACAAGATCTATTCACTTGGAAATTGTGCTAAATGTAGGCTACCTGTACTTAATCATTTGCAAAGATGTACTGAGACATTGAGACATGTACTTAGACATTTGCAATTTGATGAAATGAATGAGAAATTCAATTCTGTTGTGAACAATTGCGAAGTGGTTTGGAGGTTTGTCCATGTAGTTTTGAGAATGTAATTTCTGTTTCAAGAAATGAGCCAAACCAATGGAGAAAAACTGCAATGCCCATGATTATGGAATGAGATGTTTGACGAGCAGGTGTCCACATACTTTTGGTCATGTAGTGTATAAATGCAACATGCAACAATTTAAAAGATTTTACTGACTTACAGTTTATTTAAGGAAATCAGTCAATTGAAACAAATGAATTAGGCTCTAATCTATGGATTTCACTTGACTGAGATTACAGATATGCATCTGTTGGTCACAGATACCTTAAAAAAAAGGTAGGGGCGTGGATCAGAAAACCAGTCAGTATCTGGTGTGATCAACATTTGCCTCATGCAGCGCGACACATCTCCTTCACATAGAGTTGATCAGGCTGTTGACTGTGGCCTGTGGAATGATGTGCGAAGTTGTTGGATATTGGCGGGAACTGGAACACGCTGTAGTACGCGTCAATCCAGAGCATCCCAAACATGCTAAATGAGTGACATGTCTGGTGAGTATGCAGGCCATGGAAGAACTGGGACATTTTCAGCTTCCAGGAATTGTGTACAGATCCTTGTGAAACGGGGCCGTGCATTATCATGCTGAAATGAGGTGATGGCGGCGGATGAATGGCACGACAATGGGCCTCAGGTATCTTGTCACAGTATCTCTGTGCATTCAAATTGCCATCGGTAAAATGCTATTGTGTTTGTTGTCCGTAGCTTACCATAACCCCACCGCCACCATGGGGTGCTCTGTTCACAACGTTGACATCAGCAAACCACTCACCCACATGACACCATACACGTGGTCTGCGGTTGTGAAGCCGGTTGGATGTACTGCCAAATTCTGTAAAATGACTTTGGAAGCGGCTTATGGTAGAGAAATGAACATTCAATGCAACAGCTCTGGTGGACATTCCTGCAGTTAGCATGCCAATTGCACGCTCCCTCAAAATTTGAGACATCTGTGGCATTGTGTTGTGTGACAAAACTGCACATTTTAGAGTGGACTTTTATTGTCCCCAGCAAAAGGTGCACCTGTGTAATGATCACGCTGTTTGTCAGGATAGATAGATAGATAGATAGATAGATAGATAGATAGATAGATAGATAGATAGATAGATAGATAGATAGATAGATAGATAGATAGATAGATAGATAGATAGATAGATAGATAGATAGATAGATAGATAGATAGATAGATAGATAGATAGATAGATAGATAGATAGATAGATAGATAGATAGATAGATAGATAGATAGATATATAGACAGACAGACAGACAGACAGACAGACAGACAGACAGACAGACAGACAGACAGACAGACAGACAGACAGACAGACAGACAGACAGACAGATAGACAGATAGACAGATAGATAGATAGATAGATAGATAGATAGATAGATAGATAGATAGATAGATAGATAGATAGATAGATAGATAGATAGATAGATAGAAGAGGTACTCACGTTGACAGGTGTCTGGCTGGGTGCTCTCTACAGAGTGGGGAGACGACACAGATGAGACACTGGAGCTCCGTATGAAGCCGAACGCAGCCAGACGTCCAGCTCCTGGAGTACCTGGGAGACACACGGAGCTGAACCCAGGAGCACGCAGCCCTGACTGGCTGCACTTAGGGAGCAGAGTCCTGGGGGTCTGGGATGGAGCTGGGGTGGTGGAGGGTCTTTGCTGGTCACCTAGAGAGAGTAGGGAAGGAAAAAGCCTATAATGTTGGAAATTTAACACATTTAATAAATGTTATTCTACAGCAGCATGTGGGAAGACTCCTGAGCTCAACCATGTTTATTTGTCACGTGCACAGGACACAACAGGTGTAAACAGTACAGTGAAATGCTTACTTGCAAGATCTTCCGAAACAATGCTGTATTCAATATCAAAGGTAAAGTAATAGAAAATCATGAATAGAATCTTTAAAAAGAGAACAGAGTAAATACTAGGTCAGATCAAATAAAAACAGAGACAATGAACGCTAAGGTCAGAACCAGTACCATATCAAGGTACTGACGTATTAGAGATGGAGAGAGAAGCTGTGAAGGATATTCTGCATCAGCTGACTAAGCCGTTTAAGTCCTCTACAGTGGTGGATCATATTATTACTGGACTGCCTTTTAAGTCCTCTACAGTGGTGGATCATATTATTACTGGACTGTCTTTTAGGTCCTCTACAGTGGTGGATCATATTATTACTGGACTGTCTTTTAAGTCCTCTACAGTGGTGGATCATATTATTACTGGACTGTCTTTTAAGTCCTCTACAGTGGTGGATCATATTATTAC
The DNA here is from genome assembly GCF_020615455.1 of Coregonus clupeaformis. Lineage (NCBI taxonomy): Eukaryota > Metazoa > Chordata > Actinopteri > Salmoniformes > Salmonidae > Coregonus > Coregonus clupeaformis. The sequence goes on along the minus strand of NC_059218.1, from coordinate 42,888,720 downwards.
TGGACTGCCTTTTAAGTCCTCTACAGTGGTGGATCATATTATTACTGGACTGTCTTTTAAGTCCTCTACAGTGGTGGATCATATTATTACTGGACTGTCTTTTAAGTCCTCTACAGTGGTGGATCATATTATTACTGGACTGTCTTTTAGGTCCTCTACAGTGGTGGATCATATTATTACTGGACTGTCTTTTAAGTCCTCTACAGTGGTGGATCATATTATTACTGGACTGTCTTTTCAGTCCTCTACAGTGGTGGATCATATTATTACTGGACTGTCTTTTCAGTCCTCTACAGTGGTGGATCATATTATTACTGGACTGTCTTTTAGGTCCTCTACAGTGGTGGATCATATTATTACTGGACTGTCTTTTCAGTCCTCTACAGTGGTGGATCATATTATTACTGGACTGTCTTTTAGGTCCTCTACAGTGGTGGATCATATTATTACTGGACTGTCTTTTCAGTCCTCTACAGTGGTGGATCATATTATTACTGGACTGTCTTTTAAGTCCTCTACAGTGGTGGATCATATTATTACTGGACTGTCTTTTCAGTCCTCTACAGTGGTGGATCATATTATTACTGGACTGTCTTTTAAGTCCTCTACAGTGGTGGATCATATTATTACTGGACTGTCTTTTAGGTCCTCTACAGTGGTGGATCATATTGTTACTGGACTGTCTTTTAGGTCCTCTACAGTGGTGGATCATATTATTACTGGACTGTCTTTTAGGTCCTCTACAGTGGTGGATCATATTATTACTGGACTGTCTTTTAGGTCCTCTACAGAGGTGGATCATATTATTACTGGACTGTCTTTTAGGTCCTCTACAGTGGTGGATCATATTATTACTGGACTGTCTTTTAAGTCCTCTACAGTGGTGGATCATATTATTACTGGACTGTCTTTTAGGTCCTCTACA
>NC_059218.1:42847193-42882695 GCF_020615455.1 Coregonus clupeaformis | reverse complement strand
TTACCTTAAGAGTCCTCTTAATTTACATTTCCCCTCACTCAGACAAAACATTTGCAAAAGTTGCCCAATTAGCAGGAGGGATGGGGGCATCTTAGTCACGTGAAGCGCAGAGCCTGAGATCTGACGTCATGTATAGCATGTTATGGTAGAGCCACTGACCTCCGACGGCATGTATAGCATGTTATGGTAGAGCCACTGACCTCCGACGGCATGTATAGCATGTTATGGTAGAGCCACTGACCTCCGACGGCATGTTTAGCATGTTATGGTAGAGCCACTGACCTCCGACGGCATGTATAGCATGTTATGGTAGAGCCACTGACCTCCGACGGCATGTATAGCATGTTATGGTAGAGCCACTGACCTCCGACGGCATGTATAGCATGTTATGGTAGAGCCACTGACCTCCGACGGCATGTTATAGCATGTTATGGTAGAGCCACTGACCTCCGACGGCATGTATAGCATGTTATGGTAGAGCCACTGACCTCCGACGGCATGTTATAGCATGTTATGGTAGAGCCACTGACCTCCGACGGCATGTATAGCATGTTATGGTAGAGCCACTGACCTCCGACGGCATGTTATAGCATGTTATGGTAGAGCCACTGAGCTCCGACGGCATGTATAGCATGTTATGGTAGAGCCACTGAGCTCCGACGGCATGTATAGCATGTTATGGTAGAGCCACTGACCTCCGACGGCATGTATAGCATGTTATGGTAGAGCCACTGACCTCCGACGGCATGTATAGCATGTTATGGTAGAGCCACTGACCTCCGACAGCATGTTATGGTAGAGCCACTGAGCTCCGACGGCATGTATAGCATGTTATGGTAGAGCCACTGACGGCATGTATAGCATGTTATGGTAGAGCCACTGACCTCCGACGTCATGTATAGCATGTTATGGTAGAGCCACTGAGCTCCGACGGCATGTATAGCATGTTATGGTAGAGCCACTGACCTCCGACGGCATGTATAGCATGTTATGGTAGAGCCACTGAGCTCCGACGGCATGTATAGCATGTTATGGTAGAGCCACTGACCTCCGACGGCATGTATAGCATGTTATGGTAGAGCCACTGACCTCCGACGGCATGTATAGCATGTTATGGTAGAGCCACTGACCTCCGACGACATGTTATAGCATGTTATGGTAGAGCCACTGACCTCCGACGGCATGTATAGCATGTTATGGTAGAGCCACTGACCTCCGACGGCATGTATAGCATGTTATGGTAGAGCCACTGACCTCCGACGGCATGTATAGCATGTTATGGTAGAGCCACAGATCTGACGGCATGTATAGCATGTTATGGTAGAGCCACAGATCTGACGGCATGTATAGCATGTTATGGTAGAGCCACTGACCTCCGACGGCATGTATAGCATGTTATGGTAGAGCCACTGACCTCCGACGGCATGTATAGCATGTTATGGTAGAGCCACAGATCTGACGGCATGTATAGCATGTTATGGTAGAGCCACCGACGGCATGTATAGCATGTTATGGTAGAGCCACTGACCTCCGACGGCATGTATAGCATGTTATGGTAGAGCCACAGATCTGACGGCATGTTATAGCATGTTATGATAGAGCCACTGACCTCCGACGGCATGTTATAGCATGTTATGGTAGAGCCACTGACCTCCGACAGCATGTTATGGTAGAGCCACTGACCTCCGACGGCATGTATAGCATGTTATGGTAGAGCCACTGACCTCCGACGGCATGTATAGCATGTTATGGTAGAGCCACTGACCTCCGACAGCATGTTATAGCATGTTATGGTAGAGCCACTGAGCTCCAGTTTAGGCACCTACTGTCCAAATGTGCCATTTTCAACCTGTATAGGGGTATGAGCGTAAAAGGGTTAAAGGCTCAAAAACTCAATTTTCCTGTTTATATATAATTTCCAGAACGAGGTTGGAAGAACTCTGAAAATGCCCGTTTAGTCTAAGAGCTGTTTGAAAAGATGGCCTGAAATTCCAGCCTGTTTTGGTGGGATGGCGTTTTGGCCTGCCTGGTGATCTCATTGGTCTATTAACTAAATGAGTTAATGAACCAATAAAGAACATTCCAAACCTCTGCCAATAAGAGCTCGTTTTCCATTTCCCCCCCGCCCACTCAGACCACTGACAGTCCTAGCAAAAAACATTATTGCTTGAGAAATTACAGCAGGTGTTTCCCCCCCACACACAGTAAAGTACTTAGTTGTTACCCAGAAAATATTTGTTAGAAAATATTTGATATTAGGATAACAGCTGCTTTGGAACTATAAATGATTATAAATAAATAATACAATAAATCAGGAAATGAAGTGCCTTTTATTCGGGACGAGAACACAAAAAGCAATACAGTGCCATCATCAATCCATCCACGGTACAGCAACATTGCAGGATGGTGGCACCTACACAATACCAATACTCCAACGTTTTGGGCTTTAAATAAACAGAAAAAAAAACCAGGGTGGAGGGGGTGGGGGGGGTCATAGGGGTGATGGGGGGGGGGGGGTTATGTGGTCAAAAGGTCAAGGGTTATAGAGGTCATGTTCAGTCCTCTTCGTCCCAGTCCTTCTTGCCTGTTGGGGCTTTGGGTCCCCCTGCCGGTTTGGCCATGATGATCTGAGGAACACACAGTCAGTCAGTCACTCCACTAGCAACCATTCTGAACATTGTTGTTGACCTGGCTTCCTGTGAGCAAGCAGCATGCATCCACACACTGTGCCAGCACACACACACACACACACACACACCTATTATTACAGTTAAATCTGGATGTTTCACCCCCGGGATCCCAGTGGTTAGCTTCAGTCAAAAACACGAGGAGTAAAAACAACCACATCCATACCACTGTTCTAAAACACACAACTACATCCATAGCATGTCAAAAAACGCAGGCAGTGAATCCAGCGGGGACTGTGAAGACACACCGGTACACACACAAGCAAGCACACCCACTCTACATTACAATATTGTTGTATGGTGGTATTTTATACATTTTGTATTGTAAATATGTGGTGTAATAATGTTATGATGTACTGTTTTATATGTAATGTAAGTGCTATGGGGATCCATAATAAACCCCAGGAAGAGTAGCTGCTGCCTTGGCAGGAACTAATGGGGATCCATAATAAACCCCAGGAAGAGTAGCTGCTGCCTTGGCAGGAACTAATGGGGATCCATAATAAACCCCAGGAAGAGTAGCTGCTGCCTTGGCAGGAACTAATGGGGATCCATAATAAACCCCAGGAAGAGTAGCTGCTGCCTTGGCAGGAACTAATGGGGATCCATAATAAACTCCAGGAAGAGTAGCCGCTGCCTTGGCAGGAACTAATTAGGATCCCTAATAAACCCCAGGAAGAGTAGCTGCTGCCTTGGCAGGAACTAATGGGGATCCATAATAAACTCCAGGAAGCGTAGCCGCTGCCTTGGCAGGAACTAATTAGGATCCCTAATAAACCCCAGGAAGAGTAGCTGCTGCCTTGGCAGGAACTAATTAGGATCCCTAATAAACCCCAGGAAGAGTAGCTGCTGCCTTGGCAGGAACTAATGGGGATCCATAATAAACCCCAGGAAGAGTAGCCGCTGCCTTGGCAGGAACTAATGGGGATCCATAATAAACTCCAGGAAGAGTAGCCGCTGCCTTGGCAGGAACTAATTAGGATCCCTAATAAACCCCAGGAAGAGTAGCCGCTGCCTTGGCAGGAACTAATGGGGATCCATAATAAACCCCAGGAAGAGTAGCTGCTGCCTTGGCAGGAACTAATGGGGATCCATAATAAACTCCAGGAAGAGTAGCTGCTGCCTTGGCAGGAACTAATGGGGATCCATAATAAACCCCAGGAAGAGTAGCTGCTGCCTTGGCAGGAACTAATTAGGATCCCTAATAAACCCCAGGAGTAGGGCGCGAACAAAAGTTCACACACCCAGCTGCTCTCCTGGAGGTATTATGTTTATTAGAACATGTGGTCGGACGGCTCTCCAACATGTGGTCGGATGGATCCCCATGTGGTCGGACGGCTCTCCAACATGTGGTCGGATGGATCCCCATGTGGTCGGACGGCTCTCCAACATGTGGTCGGACGGCTCTCCAACATGTGGTCGGACGGCTCTCCAACATGTGGTCGGACGGCTCTCCAACATGTGGTCGGACGGCTCTCCAACATGTGGTCGGACGGCTCTCCAACATGTATGTGGTCGGACGGCTCTCCAACATGTGGTCGGACGGCTCTCCAACATCTTGAAAGTGGCCTCCAGTATTATTTGATGTGACATTGTTTTGCTGCGTGGCAACAGTTAACCAGCGACTCAATACACAGGAAACACTGTAGTCATCTCCGTCACCTCCGACCTTTAAAAACCGAACTTCAGACATTAAGACGTGACCTTTAAAATCAGATAAATGTCTTTAAGACTAAGGAACCGCAGACACCCTGTGAGTGAGTGAGTGTTTCCTTGCCATTTTCCCATCACACACACACAGTGAGTGTTTGCGTGCCGTGCAGTTTCCCCCCCCCATCACACACAGACGGGTCCGTTGCCCAGCTCCAGCAGCACCTGTCAGTGTAGTGTGTATTCTGTCCTGTCCAGGAAGGACAGGTTAGTGGTGTGTATCAAAGTGTTCAGGCTCTTCTCCCTCATCCTTGTCCCAGTGGCCTTGCTGTTTAGGAGCCCGGGGCCCCCCCGCTGGCTTTGCCATGATAATCTACCCACACACACAGACCCCCCCAAAACGCACAAACAAATGATGAACAAACATTTTAGCATCCATCTTTGCTGATGAGAATTAAGTGAATATAGCAATTCAAAAATAGAAAATAAAATAAAAAATGGTTTACTCCGGCTGACCTGCAACGAGAGGATTATTGCGTGTGTACCTGGTCCACTCGGAGCACGGTGATAGCAGTAGGGACGTGCACGTTTCCCTTTCAAGAGACACTTGAAAACCCCACCTCTTTAAAGGAATACCTGGGATAGGATAAAGTAATCCTTCTACCCCCCCCCCTTACCCCACCCCCAAAAAAAATAATATAAAAAAATATATATATATTGTAAAGTGGTTGTCCCACTGGCTATAAGGTGAATGCACCAATTTGTAAGTCGCTCTGGATAAGAGCGTCTGCTAAATGAGGAAAATGTAAAACGTAAAGAAATGTTGATTACGTATCTAGATACGATACCGGAACTACACGTTTAGTTTGAAAAGACAGTTTGGTTAGAGGAACGAGTCGATGGGATTCGGTTCAATGTGATCCGATGCACTAACATTTGTCGCATTAACACATTCATTTTCCATTCTAAATGTTTTTTTTTTATGTCCTGCTGGTGGAGCCCATAAACCGACACGTGTAAATGATGTCTATGGCGTAAGTAGACACCAGAGCTACATCATGCAAGGGAGAATCAACCACCTCACTACCAGACTGTATTTATGTATACTTTGATCCCCCCCCCAATCTGAAATTACCCACTCAATTTGGCAGATTAAACACGTTTGAGCAAGTAATGTATCAATATTTTAATTTTTAAATATTTGCTATGACATAGCCAATGAATATAGCGCAACTTTGGATTGCTGGTACCGAGTCAATGTGGGGGGGGGGTACAGGTTAGTCCAGGTAATAACTAGGCTATCTACAGGGGGTACTGGTACCGAGTCAATGTGGGGGGGGGGTACAGGTTAGTCCAGGTAATAACGAGGCTATATACAGGGGATACTGGTACCGAGTCAATGTGGGGGGGGTACAGGTTAGTCCAGGTAATAACGAGGCTATATACAGGGGGTACTGGTACCGAGTCAATGTGTGCGGGGTACAGGTTGGTCGAGGTAATTTGTACATGTAGGTAGGGGTAAAGTGACTATACATAGATAATAAACAGGGGGGGTCAATGCTAATAATCCAGGTGGCCATTTGATTAATTGTTCAGCAGTCTTATGGCTTGGGGGTAGAAGCTGTTAAGAAGCCTTTTGGACCTAGACTTGGTGCTCCGGTACCGCTTGCCATGCGGTAGCAGAGAGAACATTCTATGACTAGGGTGGCTGGAGTCTGACCATTTTTTGGGGCCTTCCTCTGACACCGCCTGGTATAGAGGTCCTGGATGGCAAAACTATTGCCGATGGTGAACCTGAACAATCAAAATAACATTATTATAAGCCCCGATCACCAGGTAAGGCTACAGCCAGGTGAGTCGTCTCCGTTGGCGTACTTTTATCCCAGTGAAAACACTTTCAACAGCGCAATAGATAACAATAACCTAGCAAATTACATTGGGTTGTCACTTAACTAATAAAGCCGAATATTGCACAAGCCATTTTACTAATTTGACTACGCCGATATTTCGAGGTTGTTCTGCAGGCAAAGAAAAAAAACAGGACGCGTCAGTATTTTGAAAGCTACAAAGTAATATGCAAAAAAAAAAACGGCGATTCGTAGCTTTTGAAATCTATTTTTCCTACCGATGCATGCTATATTTGGGTCGTTGTGAGTCCCGCGGACCGACACACCCAATTAAAGTATCTGAAACATTTGAACCGGCGACCGACGTGCATCGGTGAATCGTTACATCCCTAGATAGCAGCGTTGGTAGCTAGTTTGATGCCCCAATGTGTGTGTGTGTGTACCTGGTCCACTCGGAGCACGGTGATAGCAGCGTTGGTGGCTAGTTTGATGCCCCAGTGTTTGACCAGGAAAGGCTCCAGGATCCCAGCCTCAAGCATGTCCTTCAGAGCAGCACCCTCTCCCTGTGAACACACACACATTACCCACAACCCTTCAGCTTTGTACGTTGAAATCAACAGAAAGTCATTGTGTTCAGGTGCACTGGGTTTAAAATTTGCCCGCGTTGCCGGTAGAGCTTCTTTGGAAAAACCTCTGCCAACCTGGCCCACTGGGCAAACTAAACCAAGCGCACCTTCGTGTAAAAAGGAAGACAACATTGAAATCCAATAGGATCACTCTCCCTCTCACTCACTCACTCTCACTCCCTCACTCTCCCTCACTCTCCCTCTCACTCACTCTCCCTCTCACTCACTCTCCCTCTCACTCACTCTCCCCCCTCCCTCACTCTCCCCCCCTCCCTCCCTCTCCCTCCCTCCCTCACTCTCCCCCTCCCTCCCTCTCCCCCCTCCCTCCCTCCTCCCTCCTCCCTCCTCCCTCCCTCCCTCCCTCCCTCCCTCCCTCCCTCTCCCTCTCCCTCTCTCTCCCCCTCACCTCGATGTCGAAGCCCATGTTCTTGTTGCCCTCATGGTGTACGGCGTACAGTTTGGAGATGAGCTCGTTTCCCTTGATGCCAGAGTTCTCTGCCAACGCTCTGGGCACCGCCTCGAACGCCTCCGCAAACTTCTTAATGGCGTACTGCTCCAGACCCGGACATGTCTAAGGGGGGGGCAGGCGAACTTGTTATTGCCGTCCTGCTCCAGAACTGGACACAGTCGTACTAGGTAGTGTGTTTTTTTAAAAAAAACGACTAAATGTGCACATTAGTTTTACGTACCTCTCCGTATGAAGTGATCTGTCTAGCCAATTCTATTTCTGTAGCGCCGGCCCCTGGCACCAGTCTCTTGTCTCTGACCAGAACCTTGAAGGTGTTGACCCCGTCGTCGATGGCCCTCTCTATGTCATCCATCCGGTTGTCGGTGGATCCTCTGATCACCAGGGTGGAGATGGCACCGTCTTCTTTCTCTGGGACGACGAGGAGAGAATGGAAAGAGAATGATTATGGAGATGGCGCCATTTGCAGACCGTGTGTCCATGGTTCCCGAATCTCACAGAAAATAAAAGCTTTTTAAAAAAAATGAGAGTGTTTAGTTGGGAATGTTTAGTGTTCTCACCGTGTTTGAAGACCACCACCTGAGTGTCTCCCACCTCGTCCAGGTAGACACTGTCACAATGGCCCATCTCCTCTGGAGTGGGAGGGGTCTGGGGAAGGAGGAAAAGGAAAAGGTCCGTTTCAGTTTGACTTGAAGAAGCACAACTTACATTAATTTATTTTTACACGTACAGGGTTTACTGAAACTCAGATGGATCGTCTGTGGCCAAGTTAACCTCCGCTTTCATGTAAGAAAGTCATGACCGTCGTGCTTTTAGGGAAAGAGGATCATTTGGTACATGTATTAAACTGCGTTTGACCAAATCCAGTCCCCTGCTTACGGGGTCCAGGGTCCTCCCCAGGATTTAAAAAATAAATAAAAGTAAACTGAAGTGGCGCAGTGGTCTAAGGCTCTGCATCGCAGTGCTAGCTGTGCCACTAGAGATCCTGGTTTGAATCGAGGCTCTGTCGTAGCCGGCCGCGACCGGGAGACCCATGGGGCGGCGCACAATTGGCCCAGCGTCGTCCAGGGTAGGGGAGGGAATGGCCAGCAGGGATGTAGCTCAGTTGGTAGAGCATGGCGTTTGCAACACCAGGGTTGTGGGTTCGATTTCCACGGGGGGCCAGTATGAAAAAATAAAAATAATAATGTATGCACTCACTAACTGTAAGTCGCTCTGGATAAGAGCATTGCTAAATGACTAAAATGTAAAAGCTCAGTTCTGGTGATTATTATTTTTTTTTTTTACACACTGCTGCTACTCGCTGTTCATTATCTATGCATAGTCACTTTACTCCTACCTACATGTCCATATTATCATAACCTAATTAACTCTGTGTGAAGGAGCTATGTCACGCTGCATAAATACAGATGCATATTTGTATTCCCAGTCACGTGAAATCCATAGAGTCGGGCCTCGTGAATATATTTCAATTGACTGATTTCCTTATATGAACTTTAACTCAGTAAAATCTTTTTGAAATTGTTGCACGTTTATATATTTTTGTTCAGTGTAGTTTCTGGCTGCACCTCACAAAAAATGATTGTTTAAAAATGTGGCAGTTAAATAAAAAATGTTGCCAGTTAAGTTTAAAAATGTGCCAGTTAAGTTTAAAAATGTGCCAGTTAAGTTTAAAAATGTGCCAGTTAAGTTTAAAAATGTGCCAGTTAAGTTTAAAAATGTGCCAGTTAAGTTTAAAAATGTGCCAGTTAAGTTTAAAAATGTGCCAGTTAAGTTTAAAAATGTGCCAGTTAAGTTTAAAAATGTGCCAGTTAAGTTTAAAAATGTGCCAGTTAAGTTTAAAAATGTGCCAGTTAAGTTTAAAAATGTGCCAGTTAAGATTAGAATTTTGATTACAACGGGCTCTAGTTGTTTTAACAGTATAGCCCAAAATGATGGTTTTTTTTTAGGTGAGATTTACTCAGGAAGCAATGCGTTAATGCAGCACATGCATAACCTATAGACAATGGTTTTAGTTTGTAAAAATGTTTTAATATTGATGTACTCATTCAGGTTCACAGTGAGGACCGAACCGAGGTCCCCATACCAAACGCGATTGGGTACGAGAATACCGGTACACCCGTACCGCCACCCTGTCCGTCAGGGGGAACTCACCAGTCTAGGCAGGGCCACAGCTCCCACAGTCTTACACAGCCTCCTCAGGTCCCATTTAGAGTTCAGCCTGCGGGAGACAGCGTTAGTAACAACACAGAGACTGGGTTCTAAAAAAGGACCAACAGCTTCTGCTTTCAGTATATTTAGATCAGTGGTTCCCGAACACCCCCCGATAAGACCTACCAGCTACTCATGCAACCGCTCGTCTAAAATCCTCACGATCGAGTTAATCTCAACTGACAAAGGAACTATAGCAGATGGTCTTGGAATGGTTTTTTTTAGGAATTAAGTGGTCTGAAATTTTTGAAAAACGGGTACGAGTGAGTAAGTGCATGCGTGTCCGTTGGTCTGTGTCCATCGCTCCCCTACCTGACGACCATGAGCTGGTACTTGTTGGCGTAGTGCAGTGCCATGTCTGCCACTTTGCCACCGGTCACCACCACGTTGGCGCCAGCCTCAGCGATGGCTTTCACCTGCGCTTCCATCATATCCTCCTCCCCCTTACTGAAGTTAAGGAGCTCCTCCGCATTATTTATCAACACTGTACCCTACGGAGGAGGGAGGGGAGAGCAGGTCAACATCATATCCTCCTCTCCGTTACTGAAGTTAAGGAGCTCCTCCGCATTATTTATCAACAATGTACCCTACGGAGGGAGAGCGCACGCTCGAAGGGGAGGGAGAGCGATCGCTCGAGGGGGAGGGAGAGCGAGCGCTAGAGAGAGAGGTAACATTTATTTCCGTCCCACCTTGGTTTCTGTGACCATGCAGTCGAAGGGGCAGGAGAAGACTGCGATCTTGGCGTCTTTGATTGACGTGACATCTCCCTCAGTCTCCTTCTTGAACACCATCCCATGGAGCACTGAGGACGAAGTCAGCCCACAGCCCTGCACACACACACACACACACACACACACACACATCAGAGAGCAGATTAACACACCAGTGGTCGCATTAACGCAGATAAAACGCATAAAGAAATATCTTGCTGTGTTTTGTAAACGCACATCTAAAAATGCCATTGTAATTTCCGCTCAGCATCAGACTAAATGGTGTGCTTCAGTTGCACTTCTAAACTCCAATGAGAATTCACCAACGCTCATTCTGTCAGCAGACAGCTCTCCGACTGACGTCTAGCTACTTTTCTCAGTGTGGCCTACTTTTCTCCGGTAAAATGCGCGATTAACTTCAAGCAAAACACGATGGCCATTCATCTTTTTCGCAAAAAACAAAACAAAAACATTTACTTGTGGCTGCTAGCCAAATGTTCTGCTGAATGTGTTGCACTAATGTATTTTCTAAAGAAAAGAAAAAAACTAGTGGCACGTCCCTGATCATTCTACCGAAGCAAAAAGAAAAGGTTTGCTTTTCAAAATAAAACACTGCTGATGTGATATACACACAGATTGACAAAAGCAACACACGGGCAGACACGTTTGGCTAGCAGACACGTTTGGCTAGCAGCCTACGTAGAGAAGAGTGCTGCAGCAGTAGAGGACACTCACCAGGATCTTGCAGACTCTGACGTTGTCCACACTGAAGTTACCAGACTCTGGGAAGATGGAGACTAGAACAACACATCACCATTACAAATCAATTACCTTAAAATGATAAAAATCATCATCAATATATTTATTTGATACATTGGTTTGTGCTTAGAAACGTTAATAGCCATCAAAATCCTTGTTGTTGTTTTCTTAATTCCTATCAAAGCCAAAATTGCAGTGACGGAAACATGATAAATGTGGGTAAAGGTAAAACCTGTGCCTGATATTCGCACCTCTACAAACACACGTCCACGGCAAGTCAAATTCAAGGACTTAACTACTTTTTCAAGCACTAATATTTACTTTCAAGGACCATACATTTGTAATAGTTCAGATTATGCAATTGTTTCTAGTCGCCACCAGATGGCAGTATATCGCCACAACCTCATGAAGAATAATACGTTATTTTTTATCACTACCTTACAAGTTCTACTCAATAATACGTGTTTCAATACGTGTACTGATTATGTAGTAATTTTTTATTTTTTTTAGTCGTTTAGCAGACGCTCTTATCCAGAGCGACTTACAGGAGCAATTAGGGTTAAGTGCCTTGCTTAAGGGCACGTCGACAGATTTTTCACCTAGTTGGCTCGGGGATTAGAACCAACGACATTTCGGTTACTGGCACAACGCTCTTACCCACTAAGCTACCTGCCGCCCCAGTAGTGATGAGCAGAGTTTTGGGACACGCCTACTGGTGAACACACATTTCCTATTCACGTTACTAGTTTTTTGGCCATTTGGGAATCTACTTAATAGCTACGAAAAAGCCTCTTGTTTTCCAACTGTCAGCTTTAGTGTCGCCGGTCGGGAGAAGGGCTGTGTGAGGAAAACGGCACGTGAACGGCAGGAGCACGGCTGCCCGCTTGATAAAGCAGAATATCGCGGGCGCCCCGTGAATGAGGCGATTGGCAAAACATCTCTGGAGGTAGTTAAGAGAAAAAGAGTCAAATGTAGAACTGGCGTCAGCGCAGGGATGCAGCATTGCCTTTCCCCCCCTTCATGTGGCTCTTCGGGACAGATTCCCCCCCCATGCTCACAATGTCAGTTGGACACATTTTTTTGCACCTTACATGGTGTGTTGGTTCGGTCCAGTGACGCAGTGGTAAAAAAAAAAGAGAAGAAGGTTAAACTACACTGAACAAAACTATAGCGTTGGTCCCATGTTTCATGAGCTGAAATAAAAAGATGCCAGAAATTATCCATACGCACAAAAGACAGGATTTAATCTACATTTGTCCGACATTTTAGCCATCGATGTGACGTTTAGCCTAATCAGTTGCCTGGCAACCACAGAGCGACACACGTGAAAAAATGCAGTTTATCGTATTTATCAAAAACGTTTATCATATTATATCATTTTCTGTCCTCTCATTTTAATTCAAGTACTTTTCAAGTACCAACTTGAAAAACATTTCTGATTTTCAAAAGTATTACAGTCCTTGAATTTCAGAGTGCCAAATTCAAGTACTTTAAGTACCCAGTGAATCATGAACACACTGAATTTAACTTGACACGTTTCACTGTATAATAAGGAAAGGGCAGGATGACTGCAATAAGGAATATAAACATAATGATCTGTATTGTCACTGTGGCAGTAAGGAGAAACACACTAGATCTATAACATCACAGATTGTGGTCACATACACATATTTAGCAGAGGTTATTGTGAGTGTAGCGAAATGCTTGTGTTCCTAGCTCCAAACAGCGCAGTAGTATCTAACAATTCACACAAATCTAAAAGTAAAAGAATGGAATTAAGAAATATATAAATATTAGGATGAGCAATGTCGGGAGGCCACGCTGGTGGGAATTTAAGATCCCATCTCCTTGGAAACGCAGAACACCGATCGAGGAAGCCTTATACAACTCAGAAGAATCACCTGAGAGGAACTTAGTCATGCGTGCATACAATTTTGTGTGTATGGGTGGTCCCGGGGATCGAACCCACTACCCTTGGCGTTACAAGCGCCGTGCTCTACCAGCGGAGCTAAAGAGCTATAAAATCCAGCACACCGCCGTGCAATCTCCACAGACAAACATTGGCAGTAGAACGGCTCGTACTGACTAGCAACGTGGCACAGTCATAGGATGCCATCTTTCCAACAAGTCAGTTCGTCACATTTCTGCCCTGCTAGAGCTGCCCCCGGTCAACTGTAAGTGCTGTTATTGTGAAGTGGAAAAGTCTAGGAGCAACAACCACTCCGCCAGCAAAACAAGCTCACAGAACTGGACCGCCAAGTGCTGAAGCGTGTAAAAATGGTCTGTCCTCGGTTGCAACATTCACTACCGAGTTCCAAACTGCCTCTGGAAGCAACGTCAGCACAATAAATGTTTGTAGGGAGCTTCATGAAATGGGTTTCCAAGGCCGAGCAGCCGCATACAAGCCTAACATTACCATGCACAATGACAAGCGTTGACTGGAGTGGTGTAAAGCTCTCTGCCATTCGACTCTGGAGCAGTGGAAACACGTTCTCTGGAGTGATGAATCACACTTCACCATCTGGCAGTCCAACGGACGAATCTGGGTTTGGCGGATGCCAGGAGAACGCTACCTGCTTGAATGCATTGTGCCAACTGTAAAGTTTGGTGGAGGAGGAATAATGGTCTGGGGCTGTTTTTCATGGTTTGGGCTAGGCCCCTTAGTTCCAGTGAAGGGAAATCTTAATGCTACAGCATACAATGACATTCTAGATGATTCTGTGCTTCTAACTTTGTGGCAACAGTTTAGGGAAGGCCCTTTCCTGTTTCAGCATGACAATGCCCCTGTGCACAAAGCGAGGTCTATACAGAAACGATTTATCGAGATCGGTGTGGAAGAACTTGACTGGCCTGCACAGAGCCCTGACCTCAACCCCATCGAACACCTTTGGGATGAATTGGAACTGCGACCGCGAGCCAGACTTAAAACGCCCAACATCCGTGCCCGACCTCACTAATGTTCGTGGCTGAATGGAAGCAAGTCCCCGCAGCAATGTTCGAACATCTAGTGGAAAGCCTTCCCAGAAGAGCGGAGGCCCATGATTTTGGAATGAGATGTTCGGCGAACAGGTGTCCACATACTTATCTTTGGCTACAGCAAAGAAAGTGGATAAATGAAGATGTTCACTGAAGCCCTTTATCTACTTCCCCCAGAGTCCGATGGATTGTTATTCATTTCATTTTTTCCTCCCCAATTTTCGTGATATCCAATTGTCTCATTGCTGCAACTCCCTAACGAACCCGGGAGAGGCGAGAAACGCGTCCCTTTAACGGGGTGCTGGGTCTGGTCTACTAAGTTTATTAACTTCAATTGAACCCCAAAAAATAAACAGCGAGTGGCTCACTTCCTCTTCAGTCTCTGACTGCAGCTTTTTGCCAGAGCCTTCACCTGGCGGACTGAGCCATGAAGCACATTAAAATAACAAACTAATGTTTTAGCACCTCCCCCCCCTTTTTTTTTAACCAGCAAATTATCACCATAATCCACTGGAAAATGTGTTGAATGTCACCCTTTTAAGCGAGTGTAAAAAAATATATGACTATAATATAAATAAAAGTGATATGGATTGCATTATAGAACACCCGCTCCCCAAAGATGAATGGTTTTGACCACTGGAATTATCAAAACGGCAAGAGTCAGACAAACGTCAACATGTCGTATAGGGACAGTTTAGCTGAGACTCATCTCTCGACAGGTAGTCTTTCTGAAATAATTACAGTATGCCTGCTTGACTCTTGAGTGGCGCAGTGGTCTAAGGCACTGCATCGCAGTGCTAGCTGTGCCACTAGAGATCCTGGTTCGAATCCAGGCTCTGTCGTAGCCGGCCGCGACCGGGAGACCCATGGGGCGGCGCACAATTGGCCCAGCGTCGTCCAGGGTAGGGGAGGGAATGGCCGGCAGGGATGTAGCTCAGTTGGTAGAGCATGGCGTTTGCAACGCCAGGGTTGTGGGTTCGATTCCCACGGTGGGCCAGTATGAAAAATAAAAAGATAATGTAAGTCGCTCTGGATAAGAGCGTCTGCTAAATGACTAAAAAAATTAACTGAAATGGTGCTCACACAACTTTCATTAGCTAGCTAAGGTTAGCACGCTAGCTAGCGACACTGACGGCTGTAGTTCAATCCCGGTTCTGGAGGGCAGAAACACTTCTGGGTTTTGTTTACATTTACATTTTAGTCATTTAGCAGACGCACTTATCCAGAGCGACTTACAGGAGCAATTAGGGTTAAGTGCCTTGCTCAAGGGCACATCGACAGTTAACGACACTGACCTGGTATCCCAGGTCTGAATTATAAAGAGGACGAAGAAACCCCAGAAGTGTTTGGGCCTAACATTGAACACCTCTGCTCTAGATTTTTGTTTATTTATTCATAAATAAAAATCGTCATCAATAAATGAATTCGCTCTTAAAATCTGTCCACGTCTCTTACCGCAGGCCTGGGCGATGAGGTTGGAGAGGAAGTCTTCGTTGCCGTACTGTTTGGACATGACGGCCGGGCGGATCATAGCAGCGGCCTCCTCTACATCGTGAAGGTTCTTGGCTGACGCGCACACGCACTCCGGGAGGATCTCCAGAGCCTTCTTCATCGCCAGCTCATAGCCCTCAATCACCTAGGAGAGACAGACACACGGGGTGTGTAAGAGATCTGCATTGCCACATACAGGACAGTGCGTGTTCCTACGGGTTCCAGGTTTATTTGACAAAAGGTAGCGAAAAAATTACAAATCATTGCGACATCTGTAATGGAAACGGCAGATAGGACATGTTCAAAAAGAGAACAATCCGGGGGTGGATTTTTCTTTTGTCGAGCATTCTTTATTTGCGACAAATGACGGAAACTGTTTTTTTTCCGGATAAACAATAATTGCCGAATACTTTTGAAGGTATGATGGGCACGTGATGTCAACGAGTAAACTATAAGCTCCACTCCACATTTAATTCTAAAAATGTCTACCGCTTGCTAAATCTATTTTTCCCCCCACAAAATGTTTCGTTGCAGGACAAGGATTGTCCTGACTTTGAAGAATGCCTGAATTGCTTCGCCTTGCCTTTCTGATTGGCTGGAAAGTTTGAACATCCAATTATCTCAGAGCTTCACCATGACATGGACTGTGGCGATACTTTGGCACATGAGAATTATTAGAATACGGCAAATATTACTAAATTACTGCATTCCATCCATGCTGGTTTCACAGGCTACCGGAGACATGAAACAGATAGTTGGGAGGGCATACAGGCTGTCGACAATGTATTAATGTGCAATTTGCCTAAATGGGTAATGGAAATACTTCAACCACTACATTTTTATTCGACACTGTAGGCTTTTACTAAAACATTTTATATTTTATTAGGTGTGACGTTATTACATCCAGCTGTTAAAAAATAAAAAATAAAATAAAAAGGCACAAGATGGTTAAATGGAGACGCAGGCAATCGTCGCATCTATTTTCGATGCTAACTTTCTAAAATGTCAACAACAAAATAACTTTACATGGTAATGAAACATAGCTAGTGTGGGTACCTCGGACACAGAAAGCCCCATGCGTAGAAGCTCCTCAGCCAGCTCCAGGAGAGCTCCAGCGAACACAAGAACAAAGTTGGTCCCATCCCCCACCTCCTGCTCCTGCATGTGGGACGCCATCACGATCATCTTGGCTGCCGGGTGCTGCACCTGGAGGAAGAACAACCACACACAGGGAATGGTTACATTATGAAGCCTTATGACGGGGCGGCAGGTAGCTTAGTGGTTAAGAGCGTTGTGCCAGTAACCGAAAGGTCGCTGGTTCTAATCCCGAGCCGACTAGGTGAAAAATCTGTCGATGTGCCCTTGAGCAAGGCACTTAACCCTAATTGCTCCTGTAAGTCGCTCTGGATAAGAGCGTCTGCTAAATGACTAAAATGTAAATGTAATTATGACCATTCCAGGGGTCTTCATCAAACTCCAGTCCATTAGAACTACTGGGTGAGCAGACTTGTCTGTTTCACCACCAGTTCTCAGGATGGTAGTGTGTGTGTGTGTGTTCTAGAATGTGTGTGTTCTGGTATATGTGGTGTGTGTGTGTGTTCTAGAATGTGTGGTGTTCGTTCTAGAATGTGTGTGTTCTAGAATGTGTGTGCTCTAGAATGTGTGTGCACGAGTGTCTCACCTCGAGCTCTCTGAGGATGGTAGCAGCATCGTTAGTCACAAACAGCTTCTCCAGGTGGTTGATCACCATCTTGTTCATGCCTGAAGAATAAAGAGACAAACAATCTCAGTTTGAGGACAACGTATACACTAACAGACAGAGTCAGACAGACAAAGAGAGAAGACAGACAGGTCATACATTGGGTCCTTACAAGGGCTCCTGAGTGGCGCAGTGGTCTAAGGCACTGCATCTTAGTGCTAGAGGCGTCACTACAGACCCTGGTTTGATCCCGGGCTGTATCACAACCAGCCGTGATCGGAAGTCCCATAGGGCGCCGCACAATTGGCCCAGCGTCGTCCGGGTGAGGGTTTGGCCAGGCCAGGCAGTCATTGCAAATAAGAATTTGTTCTTAACTGACTTGCCTAGTTAAATAAAGGTAATATAAAATAATGCACGTCCATGCGCGCATGTTGATTTTGTCCATCCACACCAGACACGATCAGGACAAGCAGGTTGAAATATCAAAACAAACTCTGAACCAGCTATATTAATTTGGGGTCGAAACACATGAAACATTCATGGCCATTTAGCTAGCGGTTGCTAGCTAATTCGTCCTGGGATATAATTAAACATTGGGTTTTTATTTTACCTAAAATGCACACCGCCCCCCCCTTTTTCTAACCCATTGAGTCACACAAAATCGTGTTTTCTCTACTCCGACAATTAATCCACAGATGAAAGGGGGGGAACCTAGTTAGTTTCTAGTAATCTCTCCTTCTTTGGACTCTATGGTGGTTGGCAACCAACTTTAAGGAGCATTACCACCACCTACTGGACAGTGGACCTCAGCTCATCTTTCAATCACCCACGTGGGTATATGCTCCTAAAAATCAATGAGGAGATGGGAGAGGCGGGACTTGCAGAGCGTCAAGCCTAAAAAATAGAACCAAGTTCTATTTTAACGCCTGGGCACGCAGACGATCGTTGACGGCCGAGAGCAGTTTGGATGAAATTATTGAATGACGTGTAAATGTATTTTGCGCACGCCACGTGAGCGCTGTGGTCAGCATGTTAGGCTGTGTGTGTGGTCTAACATAACAGAGAAAGACAGACTGACAGGCAATCAGGCAGAGACAGACACACAGGGAGAGAGACAGCCGAGTCTTACCGTTGGGTCCGTAGGCCGTGCGTGTAGTCTGGGCCAGTTCCTTACAGGCTTGAATGTTCCTGAACACTGCCTCTTCCAGACCAGAGTAGTGCTGTGGGATGACCAAGCAAAAACAAACAACGGTACAGTCAGCACTTTTTCTTTTTAATTACATTATTTCCCATGCCCAGTAAGAAAAAGTACGAAACATTTGTGCGCTCACTTCTGTAAGTGGTTCTAGATAACAGCATCTACTAAATGACACATGTAATGTAAAATGCCTATGCTTATGCCATGATACAAATAAAGGGTACAGAAAATAACATTTCCAATGCAAGGACAGTGAAATACTTGATTTGATTTTTAGAACAAACATTTGTACTAGTTGTGCATATTAGCTAACTATTTCCATTGAAGATTTAACTTCCTAATGGAACAATACCGGAGGCAAAAAAAACTGAATCTATGGATACATCTGAATTTAACATTGCTGATTAATGTTAGTTCATTATTGTATCCATATAAAACCGGTTGACGGATTAATGTGAGCGTGAGACCTGCGGCTCTTTGAGGCAACGCCTTATTACGCACTAATCGGACCAATGGCGAAGCTAATCTGTGATGCTAGCTGGTTTGCCAGAAGATACCGACCCTGCCCTTAAACTTGTTTACACTGAGCTGCACTGGGGTCTGAACGCAAATCATGGTTACATTAAGACACCGTGGAGGCTGCGCAAGATATGGATCAGAAAACCGTGGAGTAGAGAGCGCCATATTTATGATATGGCACTCTCTACTGGTGATTTAGAGAATTACAAACATTTGTATTCTTGCTGCTTCCAACTCTTCCTAGGTAAATAATACTGACTGGTGCTTTTAATAGCCACATATGCTTTTAAACAAGGATAATAACAATGGGTTATATTTTAGTATCACTAAAAAGGTCACGTGATTAACTGTTTGAACTCAACGCAGGGTTGCATATTATCGGTAACTTTCCCAAAATGTTCCTGAAATCCCAGGTTGGAAGTTTCCTGAAATCAGAAGGGAATAAGCAGAGAATCTGGGAATCATCCAACCAGGATTTCTGTAACACCTGGGAATTCTGGGAAAGTTGGTGGAATTTTGCAACCCTAAACTCAAGCTGCCCTGGAGTTCATATTTATTGGATTAGATGGAAGGTAGTGGGTTCGATCCCCGGGACCACCCATACACAAAAATTTATGCACGCATGACTGTAAGTCGCTTTGGATAAAAGCGTATTATTATTACTATTATTAAAACATAACTCATTGCTGGGATATGCCACTGTACTCCAAATTACGCCTTTATCCACACTGCTCCATCGAGAAGATTGAAATGCTGCATGTTTTCGTCCTCATGCTAACTAGCAGTAGACACGTTGAACAACAAAGGAATGAGCTGATTGGTTGACACTGCCATTCCAAAATGGCAGGGATGTAGCTCAGTTGGTAGAGCATGGTGTTTGCAACACCAGGGTTGTGGGTTCGTTTCCCACAGGGGGCCAGTATGAAAAAATCTAAAAAATAATGTATGCACTAACTGTAAGTCGCTCTGGATAAGAGCGTCTGCTAAATGACTAAAAATGTAAATGGTTGGCTATTGCTAGATAGCATGAGGATGAAAACGGCAGTTTTCACGGAAAACTAGCAGTATTTCAATTGTCGATGTACCAGTGTGGATAATGGTCAAATTTGGAGTACAGTTCCATTGGCGTCTTAACGTAACCATGATTGCGTTCTGAACCCAGTGCAGCTCAGTGTACGCCAGCGTAACTGTAGGGTCGGTATCTTCTGGCAACTAGCTGGCTAACTAGCTACTAATCAAATTCCTTAACGTTAGCAAGGTGGCTATTAATGTTAGCTGGCTGAGGATGCTAACCATCGAAGGGAGCAAGTCAATTGTAGCTAAACCACTCCCATTTCTACAACATATCTTAAAATCATATTTTAACCCTAACCCCACTGTTAACATTACGCCTAAACTTAAATTAAGAACAAAAAACTCATTTTAGTTTTCATGAATTTTTAGGATAGCCAATTTTGACTTTGTGGCGGTTGTAACTAACTAAGTGACAACCTCATCTTAGGTCACTACAGTAGCTAACACCTACGCAGTGACAAAAAAAAACCAATTGTAGCTATCTAATAGCTGCAGATAAAACGTCAACAGTATCCGGACTACTTTCTTTAAATGATTTTAGTGGTCATCTAAATATATCGACAAGACAGACGAGTATCTAGTTAGTTCATCTTTGTATGAATGAATGAATGATAGTCCGCATGGGATGCTAGTTGACTACCGTTAACTATGCTACCTAAAATCATTGCCGTTGACTAGCCAGTGAAGATGCTGAGGCTAGCTAGCACATCATAGCAACCAACCACATGTTGGCAATGCGTAAACACATTTTATCCCATCAACTACATACATAGAAAAATTAACTTTCCACGACATTTCAACTGAGACATTAAGCAACTTCCAAAGCGAGATGAAAAGTGCCTCGGTATCGAGGTTTGATGCAAAAGGCGGGGAGGAAAAAATATTTTGCGGCCTAGCGGCTTTCTAGAACTCTCCACATGACTTGACACAGTGCGTGACTGAGCTTCCCCAGCCCAGTCGCAGTACCACTCTTTGCTTTAGATTTTGGGTTTATTTTAACGTTTGTTGGTCTTACCTTTGCGCCATCCTTCAACATTTGGGCGAAGCCCGGTGCTTTCGGTACGTGCATAGCCATTTTTCTGTTGTTTAGCAGCCCCTGTATCCAAGAGAAGGTGGCGGCAGCGTGGGGTTCGGCAGTTGCACAAAGCCAGAAGAGAGAAAGGGAGGAGCTCTGTCAAAAAGGCGTCCACAACTACGGAGGGATGCAGAGGACATACATTACATTAGGCGTTTTCGAATAAAATAAAAAAAAGTGTCTGCTGTGAACTCAACATAGGTGGGGACACTGCTCTCTCTGACTGTCATTGTTAATACAGACGGTCCATACATGTTAACAACTATTGTTTTATGGACACAATCTGTAGTTTTCCAGTAAGCTAATTTCAAAAAAAAATCCAACTATGGATGGACGGATGAATGTACAAATGAATCAAAATCAGATCAAAGTGTATTGTTCGCATTCACAGTTTAGCAGATGTTATAGCGGGTGCAGCTAGCTAGCTCCTATCAAGTACACAAATTATTAATCAAGAAACGTCGGAACGAATGTAATTAACAACCAAAATAGCACTGTAAACAGTCATCCAAATGCAATCTATACATATGTACACCGGATGAATTTACATAAGATATACTAAGAATGGTATGTACAGCAATAGATATATTAGAGTGAGCTATGTCAAGAATCCAGTATATAAATACATATGTGGTGTGTGTAAACAGTGTAACTAAAATGCAGTAGTAGAAGTATTAGAATGAGCCCTCTCCTCTTCTATACTCCCAAGTCACTCAGCTCTGTCGTATCCTCACATGGTCTCTCCTATCATTGCTATGCGGATGACACAACTACTTTTCTCCTTCTCCCCTCTTCTGACACCCAGATGGTGACAAGAGTGTGCAAAGCTGTCATAATAATATAATATGCCATTTAGCAGACGCTTTTATCCAAAGCGGCTTACAGTCATGCTTGCATAAATTTTTTGTGTATGGGTGGTCCCGGGGATCGAACCCACTACCTTGGCGTTACAAGCGCCGTGCTCTACCAGCTGAGCTACAGAGGACCACATCAAGGCAAAGGGTGGCTATTTGAAGAATCTCAAATACATATAATATAATATGATTTGTTTAACAATTGTTTGGTTACTACATGATTCCATATGTGTTATTTCACAGTTTTGATGTCTTCACTATTATTCTACAATGTAGAAAATAGTAAAAAACAAAAACAAAAAAGTAGGTGTTCTAAAACCTTTGACCGGTAGTGTATTTATTTTCATAAGCGCAACGTGACTGCAAAGACAGGTTGGAATGTCTGACTGAAATATGTGAAATAA
The DNA here is from genome assembly GCF_020615455.1 of Coregonus clupeaformis. Taxonomy (NCBI): domain Eukaryota; kingdom Metazoa; phylum Chordata; class Actinopteri; order Salmoniformes; family Salmonidae; genus Coregonus; species Coregonus clupeaformis. Next base: position 42,860,449 of record NC_059218.1, on the reverse strand, counting down.
ATCAACAAATTATTATTATTTTTCTAAATTAGTGGTGTTTGAATTTGTCTACCAGAGCCAAATAATTGAATGTTCATTTCTCTACTATAAGCCGCCTCCAACATCATTTTAGAGAATTTGAAAGTACGTCCAACCGGTCTCACTACCGCAGACCACGTGTAACCATGCCAGCCCAGGACCTCCACATCTGGCTTCTTCACCTGCGGGATCGTCTGTGGCCAGCCACCAGGACAACTGATGAAACTGTGGGTTTGCACAACGGAAACATTTCTGCACAAACTGTCAGAAAACATCTCAGTGGGTGCTCGTCTTCCTCACCAGGGTCTTGATCTGACTGCAGTTCAGCATCATAACTGAACACAAGGGGGCATTGTTTTCAAACTCAACTGATACTCTGTAATCCAAAGGTTAGCAATGCTAACAAGTACATGTAAATTCCCATAGAGAATGCCAACTAAATGCCAACGAGCGCATTGCGAACATTTTTATACACTCTCTGACCTAAACTATACAAGTATACAAGTAACAAAGAAATGCTACCCACATTTTGCTGCACGCACAAAACAAATATTAGCCAGCAAGGCTCTTGATCCAGGAGGGGATTCTCTGCTGTTACCAAGTGAATGCTTGATTTTGGAAGAAGCAAACCACTTAGCTAGAGGTGAAATGAAGAACACAATGCAGTGTTTCCCAACTCTAGTCCTCCAGTACCCCCAACAGTACACATTTTTATTGTAACCCTGGACAAGCACACCTGATTCAACTTGTCAACTAATCATCAAGCCCTTGATGAGTTGAATGAGGTGCGTTTTTCCAGGGCTACAGCGAAAATGTGTACAGTTGGGGGGTACTCGAGGATTTGGGAAACACTGACACAATGTTATTGATCTCATAACGTATTGCACAAGTTGACTGCAGGTATTTAGTTCAAAAGTAGCTACAAATATTCACATTTATAAAAAAAACTTGAAAACTTGAAAAACCAACCAGTGGCTTTTTTCAAATACCCCAGTATATGGTATATATGGTAAAATGCCCAAGCCTAAAGGACATTGTGGATAACATCACAGACAGTCCCTACGGTAGGTAGCCTGGACAACATCACAGACAGTCCCTACGGTAGGTAGCCTGGACAACATCACAGACAGTCCCTACAGTTGGTAGCCTGGACAACATCAGACAGTCCCTACAGTTGGTAGCCTGGACAACATCAGACAGTCCCTACAGTTGGTAGCCTGGACAACATCACAGACACTCTATGGTACAGTGAGGGGAAAAAAGTATTTGATCCCCTGCTGATTTTGTATGTTTGCCCACTGACAAAGACATGATCAGTCTATAATTTTAATGGTAGGTTTATTTGAACAGTGAGAGACAGAATAACAACAAAAAAATCCAGAAAAACCCATGTCAAAAATGTTATAAATTGATTTTCGTAACGTGAAGCTCAAACAATTGCTACACACTAACAAGCCAAACACGAGTCAAGATCCCACCACTAAGGTAGGCAACCAGGCTACTTAAGTACAGTGGGGAAAAAAAGTATTTAGTCAGCCACCAATTGTGCAAGTTCTCCCACTTAAAAAGATGAGAGAGGCCTGTAATTTTCATCATAGGTACACGTCAACTATGACAGACAAAATGAGAAAAAAGAATCCAGAAAATCACATTGTAGGATTTTTAATGAATTTATTTGCAAATTATGGTGGAAAATAAGTATTTGGTCAATAACAAAAGTTTCTCAATACTTTGTTATATACCCTTTGTTGGCAATGACACAGGTCAAACGTTTTCTGTAAGTCTTCACAAGGTTTTCACACACTGTTGCTGGTATTTTGGCCCATTCCTCCATGCAGATCTCCTCTAGAGCAGTGATGTTTTGGGGCTGTCGCTGGGCAACACAGACTTTCAACTCCCTCCAAAGATTTTCTATGGGGTTGAGATCTGGAGACTGGCTAGACCACTCCAGGACCTTGAAATGCTTCTTACGAAGCCACTCCTTCGTTGCCCGGGCGGTGTGTTTGGGATCATTGTCATGCTGAAAGACCCAGCCACGTTTCATCTTCAATGCCCTTGCTGATGGAAGGAGGTTTTCACTCAAAATCTCACGATACATGGCCCCATTCATTCTTTTCTTTACACGGATCAGTCGTCCTGGTCCCTTTGCAGAAAAACAGCCACAAAGCATGATGTTTCCACCCCCATGCTTCACAGTAGGTATGGTGTTCTTTTGATGCAACTCAGCATTCTTTGTCCTCCAAACACGACGAGTTGAGTTTTTACCAAAAAGTTATATTTTGGTTTCATCTGACCATATGACATTCTCCCAATTCTCTTCTGGATCATCCAAATGCACTCTAGCAAACTTCAGACGGGCCTGGACATGTACTGGCTTAAGCAGGGGGACACGTCTTACACTGCAGGATTTGAGTCCCTGGCGGCGTAGTGTGTTACTGATGGTAGGCTTTGTTACTTTGGTCCCAGCTCTCTGCAGGTCATTCACTAGGTCCCCCCGTGTGGTTCTGGGATTTTTGCTCACCGTTCTTGTGATCATTTTGACCCCACGGGGTGAGATCTTGCGTGGAGCCCCAGATCGAGGGAGATTATCAGTGGTCTTGTATGTCTTCCATTTCCTAATAATTGCTCCCACAGTTGATTTCTTCAAACCAAGCTGCTTACCTATTGCAGATTCAGTCTTACCAGCCTGGTGCAGGTCTACAATTTTGTTTCTGGTGTCCTTTGACAGCTCTTTTGTAACGATCCCGGCAGTCTGAGTCGGGTCCTGTCTGTGGACTAGTGTTTTGTGTTCGTAGTCTCCAGTTTCCCGAGGGTTCGGGAACGCTCCGGGGAGCTCTCTGGTTTTCCGCACCTGCATCCCGTCAGCAATCTGCACACCTGGCCCTCATCATCACCCTTTTTAGGCTCTGGCCAAACATCCAGTTCCTGCCGGATCGTTAGCCATGAACAGTAGGTGTTCTGTGTATCAGTGTAGAGCTTTCTAGCGTGAGTTTTGTTATTTTGTTCTTTGTTGAGTTTTTGTGTTCTTACCTCCGTTTTTGTTCCACCTGCAGTCACACGTCCGGAACCTTCACCCCACCTCTGCCTGATGGTCGGCGGCTGCCGAGCCATCACTGGACCCAGTACTGCACCCCCAACTACTCAACCACGCCGCCCGCTCTGTCCCTGGATTATTCTGCACCTTTTTGTCGTATCTAATAAACCCTCACCTTCGTTCAACTCTCCTTGTCCTGGTCTGCTTTTGGGTTCTGGCTGAGGGAACTGTGACAGAACGATCCGGCCAAATATGAACCCAGCGGACCTGGACTCTGTTCGCCATGCCATTACCCAGCAGGAGAAGATGTTGGGCCATCATAGCATGGTACTACAGGAGATCGCGTTGTCAGTTCGGAACCTGTCTACCGGCCTAACGGAGGTCCAGAACCAACGCCAGTGTCCGGTGGAGGACTCACTACCGGTTTCACCCATCTCGCCTGCCGCTTCTGAAGTTGTGTCCCTCCGTGAGCCCAAGGTTCCGACGCCGGAGAAATATGAGGGGGAGCTGGGAAGATGCCGTTCCTTCCTTATGCAGTGTGGATTAGTGTTCGATCTACAGCCCTACTCTTATGCCACTGACAAGGCTAGGATAGCCTTTTTGATTGAGTTGCTGCGTGGTCGAGCGCTGGAGTGGGCTTCAGCCGTTTGGGAACGACAGGATCCCTGCATGGCTTCATACCAGGGGTTCACGGCCGAGATGAGGAAGCTCTTCGACCATTCCGTCCGAGGGAGGGACGCAGCTAGGCGTCTGTTTTCTCTTCACCAAGGAACTCGCAGCGTGGCCGACTTCGTGATCGAGTTCAAGACGTTGGCTGTGGAGAGTGGGTGGAACGAGGAGTCTTTGCAAGCGGCCTTTTACCAGGGCCTGTCGGAGCAGCTCAAGGATGAGTTGATCTCCTATCCGGAGCCTAGTGACCTGGACAGCTTGGTAGCCTTGTCTATTCGGGTGGATAATCGAGTCCGAGAGCGAAGGAGGGAGAAGCAATGGGGTCCGTCCAATCGATCAGCTTCTCAGTTCCCAGTCGGGTCGGGTGGTGGACCAGAACACGTCGATCATTCTCCACCACTAAGGATTAGTGGAGAGGACCTCTCTCCCGATTCTGAACCCATGCAAGTGGGGCGGCACAGGTTAACCAAGGAGGAGCGTCAACATAGACGTAAGACCAACTGCTGCCTCTACTGTGGTCGCTCGGGACATTACATCTCCACTTGTTCCCGGCGGTCGTCAAACTGCCCCGGCTCGCTAAAGTTGGGAGGACTTTTAGCGAGCCAGTTTCAACCTCTCAGTACCTCTGTCAGACCCCGCTTCCCGGCTACCCTTGTGAACAGGAATCAGAGCTTAGCGCTTAACGCTTTTATCGATTCAGGTGCCGATGGAAGCTTTCTTGATGCCGAGTTGGTGGAACAGCTGGGGCTTTCCAAGGAGCAATTGCCGGAAGCCATTGAAGCGACCACTCTGAACGGCAGTAGTCTGGCACGTATCACGATGAGGACTGAACCGGTTAAGATGCGGTTGTCGGGGAATCATTCTGAGATGATTTCATTTTTTCATTCTGCCGTCTTCCCATGTTCCTCTGGTTCTTGGATACCCCTGGCTGAAGGAACACAATCCCACGTTCGATTGGGTGACGGGCAAGGTAACGAGTTGGAGCCTTGATTGTCATGCTAACTGTCTCAAGACTGCCTGCCCCCATTCGGTTCCCAGTCAGGTGATTGAGGCTAAACCCCCAGATTTGTCCCTGGTTCCCGAGACATATCACGATTTGGGGAAGTTTTCAGTAAGCAGAAGGCTCTGTCACTTCCTCCCCACCGACCATATGATTGTGCCATCAACCTGGTTCCTGGAGCTGTCTACCCCAAGGGAAGGTTATACAGTATCTCCCGACCTGAACGTGAGGCGTTGGAGACCTACATCAAGGAGTCCCTAGCTGCTGGTCTCGTTCGTCCCTCGTCATCACCCCTGGGGGGCAGGATTCTTCTTTGTGGGAAAGAAGGATGGCTCTCTTCGACCGTGTATTGATTATCGGGGGTTGAATGACATCACGGTCAAGAACAAGTATCCCCTGCCCTTGATGAGTTCTGCCTTCGACTCCTTACAGGGTGCTACAGTGTTCACCAAGCTAGACCTACGCAATGCGTATCACCTGGTCCGGATCAGAGAGGGGGACGAGTGGTTGACGGGTTTCAATACACCGATGGGTCACTTCGAGTATCAGGTGATGCCGTTTGGACTGACCAATGCTCCAGCGGTATTCCAGAGTATGGTGAACGACGTCCTGAGAGATATGATCGGTCTCTTCGTGTTTGTTTACCTGGATGACATTCTGATCTTCTCGAAGGAACCTTCCGACCACGTCCAGCATGTCCGGCAGGTTCTGCAGCGATTGTTGGAGAATCGCCTGTTCGTGAAGGCCGAGAAGTGCGAGTTTCACGCCCACACTACATCCTTTCTCGGGTACATCATCTCCAGGGGTGAGATTAGGATGGATCAGGAGAAGGTTAGAGCGGTTCTGGAATGGGTCCAGCCCGGTACGAGATTGCAACTCCAGAGATTTTTGGGGTTTGCGAATTTCTACCGCAGATTCATCCGGGATTACAGCCGTGTGGCCGCTCCATTAACTGCCTTGACTTCCAGTATCAGGACCTTCAAGTGGAATCCGGAGGCGGATCGAGCGTTTCTGGATTTGAAGAGGCGATTCACCAACGCACCGATTCTCTCTCAACCGGACACGGCCCGTCAGTTCGTCGTTGAAGTGGGACGCGTCTGATGTGGGAGTTGGCGCTATCCTGTCGCAAGCGATGCTCCACGGACAGTAAACTCCATCCCTGCGCCTACTACTCGTCGCCTTTCGCCTGCAGAGAGGAATTACGATGTGGGTAACCGGGAGCTTCTCGCGGTGAAACTGGCCTTGGAGGAGTGGCGCCACTGGTTGGAGGGGGCGGAGCAACCGTTTATTGTCTGGACTGACCACAAGAACCTTGCTTACGTGCAATCGGCTAAACGCTCTCAACTCCCGTCAGGCCAGGTGGGCGTTGTTTTTCGGACGATTCAAGTTTGCCCTGACGTTCCGACCGGGATCTAAGAACGGCAAGGCGGACGCCTTGTCCCGGATGTTCTCCAAGACGGAGGAGAGTGGGTCCAAGACCGAGACTATTCTCCCCCGGAACTGCGTCGTAGGAGCAGTGATGTGGAAGATTGAGGAGGAGGTGCTGGCGGCCCTTCGGACTCAGCCCGGTCCCGGTAACGGTCCACCCGGTCGGTTGTTTGTGCCTGAGTCGGTTCGTCCTGCTGTCCTCAAATGGTCCCACGCCAGCAAGATGGCTTGTCACCCCGGCGTGGCTCGGACTATGGCGTTTCTTCGCAGACGCTTTTTGGTGGCCTGCCATGGCCGAGGATACTCGGGGTTTTGTTGCTGCCTGTCCAGTGTGTGCGCAGAATAAGAGTACCAATCGGCCCAGCTCTGGACTACTTCACCCCCTTCCTATTCCCCGGCGTCCATGGTCGCATCTGGCCCTGGACTTCGTCACTGGGTTGCCCGCTTCTGAGGGGAACACGGTCGTTCTGACTATCGTGGACAGATTCAGCAAGTTCGCCCACTTTGTGCCTATTGCCAAGCTTCCCTCTGCCTCGGAGACGTCCGAGATCCTGGTTAGGGAGGTTTTCAGGGTCCACGGTTTGCCCAGTGATATCGTTTCCGACCGTGGCCCTCAGTTTACCTCTGCTGTCTGGAAGTCCTTCTGTTTGGCCATTGGAGCTACAGTCAGTCTCACATCTGGTTTTCACCCCCAATCCAATGGTCAGGCGGAGAGAGCCAACCAGAAGATGGAATCCACGCTACGCTGTCTGGTCTCTTCTAACCCCACCTCCTGGGCCTCTCAGTTGCCTTGGGTTGAGTATGCCCACAATACTCTCCCTACATCTGCCACTGGGATGTCTCCCCTTCCAGTGCCTGTATGGCTACCAACCTCCCCTGTTCCCTTCTCAGGAGAAGGAGCTATCAGTGCCTTCTGTTCAGGCTCATATTCGTCGTTGCCACCGGACCTGGCATCGGGCCAGAAAGGCACTCCTTAGAGGTTCGGATCGGTATCAGCTCCAGGCGAATCGTCGCGGATCCCCGCTCCCACCTATACCATCGGAGATAGGGTTTGGTTGGCCACACGGGATCTTCCGTTACGGACTGAGTCTAGGAAGTTGTTACCGAAGTTCATTGGTCCGTTTGTGGTGGAGAAGGTGATCAATCCGGTGGCAGTTCGACTCAAACTACCGAGGACGCTCAGAGTCCATCCCACCTTTCATGTCTCCTGCCTCAAGCCTGTCTTCCTCAGTCCTCTGTTGCCTCCTCCGCCTCCTCCTCCTCCTCCTCGGATGATCGGAGGTGGTCCTGCCTACACGGTGCGTCGCATCATGGATTCCAGACGGCGGGGCCGGGGTTTCCAGTATCTCGTGGACTGGGAGGGGTATGGTCCTGAAGAGAGGAGCTGGATTCCGCGGCGACAGGTCCTAGATGCTGACCTCATCAGGGACTTTACCGCCTCCATCCTGGCGCTCCGGGGGTCCGCCCGGTGGCGTTTCGCGGAGGGGGGGGTACTGTAACGATCCCGGCAGTCTGAGTCGGGTCCTGTCTGTGGACTAGTGTTTTGTGTTCGTAGTCTCCAGTTTCCCGAGGGTTCGGGAACGCTCCGGGGAGCTCTCTGGTTTTCCGCACCTGCATCCCGTCAGCAATCTGCACACCTGGCCCTCATCATCACCCCTTTTTAGGCTCTGGCCAAACATCCAGTTCCTGCCGGATCGTTAGCCATGAACAGTAGGTGTTCTGTGTATCAGTGTAGAGCTTTCTAGCGTGAGTTTTGTTATTTTGTTCTTTGTTGAGTTTTTGTGTTCTTACCTCCGTTTTTGTTCCACCTGCAGTCACACGTCCGGAACCTTCACCCCACCTCTGCCTGATGGTCGGCGGCTGCCGAGCCATCACTGGACCCAGTACTGCACCCCCAACTACTCAACCACGCCGCCCGCTCTGTCCCTGGATTATTCTGCACCTTTTTGTCGTATCTAATAAACCCTCACCTTCGTTCAACTCTCCTTGTCCTGGTCTGCTTTTGGGTTCTGGCTGAGGGAACTGTGACATCTTTGGTCTTGGCCATAGTGGAGTTTGGAGTGTGACTGTTTGAGGTTGTGGACAGGTGTCTTTTATACTGATAACAAGTTCAAACAGGTGCCATTAATACAGGTAACGAGTGGAGGACAGAGGAGCCTCTTAAAGAAGAAGTTACAGGTCTGTGAGAGCCAGAAATCTTGCTTGTTTGTAGGTGACCAAATACTTATTTTCCACCATAATTTGCAAATAAATTCATTAAAAATCCTACAATGTGATTTTCTGGAATTTTTTTTCTCAATTTGTCTGTCATAGTTGACGTGTACCTATGATGAAAATTACAGGCCTCTCTCATCTTTTTAAGTGGGAGAACTTGCACAATTGGTGGCTGACTAAATACTTTTTTTCCCCACTGTATGATCCCCAGTCAGAGACAACGAGCGACAACTGCCTCTGATTGGGAATCACTCCCGGCCAAACATAGACAGATCAACCTAGATCTACCACATAGAAATACACAAACATAGATCTCAACAGAAAACTCACACCCTGACCCAACCAACAAGAGTTCTCTCGATCAGGGCGTGACAGTACCCCCCCCCCCCCAAAGGTGCGTACTCCGGCCGCACCAACCTGACTCATTAGGGGAGGGTCCGGGTGGGCATTCAGCCTCGGAGGCGGATCCGGCTCCAGGCATGACGACCTCCCCCTCTCTGCTTCCCTGTTGCGCCCCTGGTCTGGTCCTCGGCGCGATGCTTCCCCTCTCCTTCCTCCCACGATGCACCAAGCCCGGTCTGGACCCTGGTGTGGGAGACCCCGACCCTGGAGAGGGGCTGACTTCTGGGTCTGGAGTGGAGCCGCTGACCGGAGCTGAACTGGACCCCGGTGGAGCGGACTGCTCTGGCTCCGGATTGGAGCCGCTGACCGGAGCTGGACTGGGCACCGGTGGAGCGGACTGCTCTGGCTCCGGAGTGGAGCCGCTGACCGGAGCTGGACTGGGCACCGGTGGAGTGGACTGCTCTGGCTCCGGAGTGGAACAGCTGACCGGAGCTGAACTGGACCCCGGTGGAGCGGACTTCTCTAGCACTGGAGTGGAACCGCTGACCGGAGCTGGACTTGGAACACGCACCACTGGTCTGGTGCGAGGAGCAGGCACGGGTCGTGCGGTACTGGAGACATGCACCACTGGTTTGGTGCGAGGAGCAGGCACCGGCCGTGCCAGTCTGGATACACACACCACTTGTTTGGTGCGAGGAGCTTACACGGGCCGTACCGGACTGGATACACGCACCACTGGTTTGGTGCGAGGAGCTGACATGGGCCGTACCGGACTGGATACGCGCACCACTGGTTTGGTGCGGGGAGCAGGTACGGGGCGTACCGGGCTGGCGACAGGCACCACTGGTTTGGTGCGAGGAGCAGGCACGGGGCGTACCGGACTGGCAACAGGCACCACTGGTTTGGTGCGAGGAGCAGGCACGGGGCGTACCGGACTGGCAACAGGCACCACTGGTTTGGTGCGAGGAGCAGGCACAGGGCGTACCGGACTGGCAACAGGCACCACTGGTTTGGTGCGAGGAGCAGGCACGGGGCGTACCGGGCTGGCAACAGGCACCACTGGTTTGGTGCGAGGAGCAGGCACGGGCGTACCGGACTGGCAACAGGCACCACTGGTTTGGTGCGAGGAGCAGGCACGGGGCTTACCGGGCTGGCAACAGGCACCACTGGTTTGGTGCGAGAGCAGGGGCGGGCGTACCGGGCTGGCAACAGGCACCACTGGTTTGGTGCGAGGAGCAGGCACGGGGCGTACGGACTGGCAACAGGCACCACTGGTTTGGTGAGAGGAGCAGGCACGGGCGTACCGGACTGGCAACAGGCACCACTGGTTTGGTGCGAGGAGCAGGCACGGGCGTACCGGACTGGCAACAGGCACCACTGGTTTGGTGCGAGGAGCAGGCACGGGGCGTACCGGGCTGGCAACAGGCACCACTGGTTTGGTGCGAGGAGCAGGCACGGGGCGTACCGGGCTGGCAACAGGCACCACTGGTTTGGTGCGAGGAGCAGGCACGGGGCGTACCGGGCTGGCAACAGGCACCACTGGTTTGGTGCGAGGAGCAGGCACGGGGCGTACCGGGCTGGCAACAGGCACCACTGGTTTGGTGCGAGGAGCAGGCACGGGGCGTACCGGGCTGGCAACAGGCACCACTGGTTTGGTGCGAGGAGCAGGCACGGGCGTACCGGGCTGGCAACAGGCACCACTGGTTTGGTGCGAGGAGCAGGCACGGGGCGTACCGGGCTGGCAACAGGCACCACTGGTTTGGTACGAGGAGCAGGCACGGGGCGTACCGGGCTGGCAACAGGCACCACTGGTTTGGTGCGAGGAGCAGGCACGGGGCGTACCGGACTGTGGAGGCGCACTGCAGGTCTGGAGCGTAGAGCTGGCACAACCCGTCCTGGCTGGATGCCCACTTCCGCACAGTACGTGCGTGGCGTTAGCACAGGACGCACTGGGCTGTGCACGCGCACTGGAGACACAGTACGTAGAACCGGCGCAGGATATGCTGGACCGAGGAGGCTTACTGGAGACCAGGAGCGTTGAGCCGGCACAACCCGTCCTGGCTGGATGCCCATTTTCGCACGGCATGTGCATGGCGCTAGCACAGGACGCACTGGACTGTGCCGGCGCACTGGCGACACAGTGCGTATCTCCGCATAACACGGAGCCTGCACGGTCACCCGCTTCCTAGCGTGAGTACGGGGAGTTGGCTCTGCTCTGAACCCTGGCTCCGCCAACCACCCCATGTGCCCCCCCCAAACATTTTCTTGGGGCTGCTTCTCGGGCTTTCTTCGTGACCGAGTCCTTTTGAGTCGCCGTTTCTCCTCTCCTGCCTGGGCTTCCTCCTTCGCCCAGGGTCCTCTACCAGCCAATATCTCCTCCCAAGTCCAAAATGACTTCCCCACCTGTGTCCAGGGTGTCTGCTGCTCCTGGGCACGCTGCTTGGTCCGATCGTTGAGAGACGGGTCAGACCAAGGTGCAGCGTGGTATGCGTACATATTTATTAATGACGATAAACACTTGACAAAACAACAAAAGCAACGTAACGTGAAGCTCAAACAATGGCTACACACTAACAAGCCAAACACGAGTCAAGATCCCACCACTAAGGTAGGCAACCAGGCTACTTAAGTATGATCCCCAGTCAGAGACAACGAGCGACAGCTGCCTCTGATTGGGAATCACACCCGGCTCAAACATAGACAGATCAACCTAGATCTACCACATAGAAATATGCTAACATAGATCTCAACAGAAAACTCACACCCTGACCCAACCAACAAGAGTTATCTCGATCAGGGCGTGACAGTCCTAGAAATCAACAATTCTACAGAGATATCGCAAACAAATAAACAAACAAACAAGAATACAGAATCCATCTGTTCCAATCGTTCCATTCAGTTCTGAGTTCCATTTGTCTCCCATGGTGCAGATAAACTTCCTGAAGTTCCTCAGTCTTATGACATTACGGTCCGGTCCTACCCTTGTTTTTGTTGTTGTTGTGCTTCCACCCCAGGCAGCCGTCACACCCTGTGTGTGGTGAGTCATCACTACCTCCACAGTAACTGCTGCTCCCTGGAGCTGTGTCTGGCCATGCTGCATCTGCTGGTGGAGCACAGAGACATCCTCTTCCTGGTCTCCTGGAGGACACCCCCCCCCCCCACCCCCCGCCTGGCCTGTGTGGTCTAGGGTTAGACACAGTGCCCTCTCCTCCATCTCCTGTCTTCTCTCTACTGTTCTATCTTTTCAATAAAACAACTATTAAATACATGTATAAGAGAGATCATGTATGTGTGTGTAGCTGAGGTAGTTCTAGACAGGCTGGTCAAGACCAGGTACGTACTGTATGGGGAACAGAGGTAGTTCTAGACAGGCTGGTCAAGACCAGGTACGTACTGTATGGGGAACAGAGGTAGTTCTAGACAGGCTGGTCAAGACCAGGTACGTACTGTATGTGGGAACAGAGGTAGTTCTAGACAGGCTGGTCAAGACCAGGTACGTACTGTATGTGGGAACAGAGGTAGTTCTAGACAGGCTGGTCAAGACCAGGTACGTACTGTATGGGGAACAGAGGTAGTTCTAGACAGGCTGGTCAAGACCAGGTACGTACTGTATGGGGAACAGAGGTAGTTCTAGACAGGCTGGTCAAGACCAGGTACGTACTGTATGTGGGAACAGAGGTAGTTCTAGACAGGCTGGTCAAGACCAGGTACGTACTGTATGTGGGAACAGAGGTAGTTCTAGACAGGCTGGTCAAGACCAGGTACGTACTGTATGGGGAACAGAGGTAGTTCTAGACAGGCTGGTCAAGACCAGGTACGTACTGTATGGGGAACAGAGGTAGTTCTAGACAGGCCGGTCAAGACCAGGGTACGTACTGTATGGGGGAACAGAGGTAGTTCTAGACAGGCTGGTCAAGACCAGGTACGTACTGTATGGGGAACAGAGGTAGTTCTAGACAGGCTGGTCAAGACCAGGTACGTACTGTATGGGGAACAGAGGTAGTTCTAGACAGGCTGGTCAAGACCAGGTACGTACTGTATGGGGAACAGAGGTAGTTCTAGACAGGCTGGTCAAGACCAGGTACGTACTGTATGTGGGAACAGAGGTAGTTCTAGACAGGCTGGTCAAGACCAGGTACGTACTGTATGGGGAACAGAGGTAGTTCTAGACAGGCTGGTCAAGACCAGGTACGTACTGTATGTGGGAACAGAGGTAGTTCTAGACAGGCTGGTCAAGACCAGGTACGTACTGTATGTGGGAACAGAGGTAGTTCTAGACAGGCTGGTCAAGACCAGGTACGTACTGTATGGGGAATAGAGGTAGTTCTAGACAGGCTGGTCAAGACCAGGTACGTACTGTATGTGGGAACACTTTGTAGGTATAACACACTGTTGTTGTTCTAAACACTAGGAGCTATCTGGACTGGCCCCGGGACTCAGCCCTGTGGACCAAACTGGCCCCTCCTCAACCACACCCTGGACAGTAGCGCAACACCCAGATATACATATATACATGTATAGTAGTACTGCTAGCTGTATCATAACAGTGAC
>NC_059218.1:42839693-42842193 GCF_020615455.1 Coregonus clupeaformis | reverse complement strand
AACAGCAGATAGAGAGGTTAAAGGGGTTCTAACAGCAGATAGAGAGGTTAAATGGGTTCTAACAGCAGATAGATAGAGGTTAAAGGGGTTCTAACAGCAGATAGAGAGGTTAAAGGGGTTCTAACAGCAGATAGATAGAGGTTAAAGGGGTTCTAACAGCAGATAGATAGAGGTTAAAGGGGTTCTAACAGCAGATAGATAGAGGTTAAAGGGGTTCTAACAGCAGATAGAGAGGTTAAAGGGGTTCTAACAGCAGATAGATAGAGGTTAAAGGGGTTCTAACAGCAGATAGATAGAGGTTAAAGGGGTTCTAACAGCAGATAGATAGAGGTTAAAGGGGTTCTAACAGCAGATAGAGAGGTTAAAGGGGTTCTAACAGCAGATAGAGAGGTTAAAGGGGTTCTAACAGCAGATAGATAGAGGTTAAAGGGGTTCTAACAGAATATAGAGAGGTTAAAGGGGTTCTAACAGCAGATAGATAGAGGTTAAAGGGGTTCTAACAGCAGATAGAGGTTAAAGGGGTTCTAACAGCAGATAGAGAGGTTAAAGGGGTTCTAACAGCAGATAGAGGTTAAAGGGGTTCTAACAGCAGATAGAGAGGTTAAAGGGGTTCTAACAGCAGATAGAGGTTAAAGGGGTTCTAACAGCAGATAGAGAGGTTAAAGGGGTTCTAACAGCAGATAGATAGAGGTTAAAGGGGTTCTAACAGCAGATAGAGAGGTTAAAGGGGTTCTAACAGCAGATAGATAGAGGTTAAAGGGGTTCTAACAGCAGATAGAGAGGTTAAAGGGGTTCTAACAGCAGATAGAGAGGTTTAAGGGGTTCTAACAGCAGATAGATAGAGGTTAAAGGGGTTCTAACAGCAGATAGATAGAGGTTAAAGGGGTTCTAACAGCAGATAGAGAGGTTTAAGGGGTTCTAACAGCAGATAGATAGAGGTTAAAGGGGTTCTAACAGCAGATAGATAGAGGTTAAAGGGGTTCTAACAGCAGATAGATAGAGGTTAAAGGGGTTCTAACAGCAGATAGAGAGGTTAAAGGGGTTCTAACAGCAGACAGAGAGGTTAAAGGGGTTCTAACAGCATATAGATAGAGGTTAAAGGGGTTCTAAAAGCAGATAGAGAGTTTAAATGGGTTCTAACAGCAGATAGATAGAGGTTAAAGGGGTTCTAACAGCAGATAGAGGGGTTAAAGCGGTTCTAACAGCAGATTGATAGAGGTTAAAGGGGTTCTAATAGTAGATATATAGAGGTTAAAGGGGTTCTAAAAGCAGATATAGAGGTTAAATGGGTTCTAAAAGCAGATAGAGAGGTTAAAGGGGTTCTAAAAGCAGATAGAGCGGTTAAAGGGGTTCTAACAGCAGATAGATAGAGGTTAAAGGGGTTCTAAAAGCAGATATATAGAGGTTAAAGGGGTTCTAAAAGCAGATAGAGAGGTTAAAGGGGTTCTAACAGCAGATAGAGAGGTTAAAGGGGTTCTAACAGCAGATAGAGCGGTTAAAGGGGTTCTAACAGCAGATAGATAGAGGTTAAAGGGGTTCTAAAAGCAGATAGAGAGGTTAAAGGGGTTCTAACAGCAGATAGATAGAGGTTAAAGGGGTTCTAACAGCAGATAGAGAGGTTAAAGGGGTTCTAACAGCAGATAGATAGAGGTTAAAGGGGTTCTAATAGCAGATAGAGAGGTTAAAGGGGTTCTAACAGCAGATAGATAGAGGTTAAAGGGGTTCTAAAAGCAGATAGAGAGGTTAAAGGGGTTCTAACAGCAGATAGATAGAGGTTAAATGGGTTCTAATAGCAGATAGAGAGGTTAAAGGGGTTCTAACAGCAGATAGATAGAGGTTAAAGGGGTTCTAAAAGCAGATAGATAGAGGTTAAAGGGGTTCTAACAGCAGATAGAGAGGTTAAAGGGGTTCTAACAGCAGACAGAGAGGTTAAAGGGGTTCTAACAGCAGATAGAGAGGTTAAATGGGTTCTAACAGCAGATAGATAGAGGTTAAAGGGGTTCTAACAGCAGATAGAGGGGTTAAAGCGGTTCTAACAGCAGATTGATAGAGGTTAAAGTGGTTCTAATAGTAGATATATAGAGGTTAAAGGGGTTCTAAAAGCAGATATAGAGGTTAAAGGGGTTCTAAAAGCAGATAGAGAGGTTAAAGGGGTTCTAAAAGCAGATAGAGCGGTTAAAGGGGTTCTAACAGCAGATAGATAGAGGTTAAAGGGGTTCTAAAAGCAGATATATAGAGGTTAAAGGGGTTCTAAAAGCAGATAGAGAGGTTAAAGGGGTTCTAACAGCAGATAGAGAGGTTAAAGGGGTTCTAACCTCAGATAGAGAGGTTAAAGGGGTTCTAACAGCAGATAGAGCGGTTAAAGGGGTTCTAACAGCAGATAGATAGAGGTTAAAGGGGTTCTAAAAGCAGATAGAGAGGTTAAAGGGGTTCTAACAGCAGATAGAGAGGTTAAAGGGGTTCTAACAGCAGATAGATAGAGGTTAAAGGGGTTCTAACA
>NC_059218.1:42832193-42834693 GCF_020615455.1 Coregonus clupeaformis | reverse complement strand
GTAGAGATAATCAGCCAACTCATATTCTCTGTTTAGGGTCAGATAGCAATTTAGTCGGCTTTGGGATTTTGTTTCGTTTTTCCAATGTTGTAAATATGAGTCCTTTGATTGGTTTATGATTTTGTTCATTGGAATTCTTTCTTTTGAAGCAGTGCTGGTGTCAGCTTGGTTGGTTAGGTCCAACACCAGCTGATTGAGAGGGCTCGTTTCTGGGCTCAGTTCTTGGGTTTGAAGTGCATTAAATTGCAGACTTGAATTTGGACTTGAATTTAGATGTAGCCAAAATGTTAATGATCTTTTCTGTATTTTCATTACTACTGGAGAGCGGTCCAATTCTGCCCTACATACATTAGTTGGTGTATTTCTCTGGACTTGTAGAATTTTCTGACAGAATTCTGCATGTAGGGCTTCAATTGGATGTTTGTCCCATATTTTAAAGTCCAGTTTATTGAGTGGCCCCCAAACCTCACTTCCGTAAAGAGCTATTGGTAGGATTACACTGTCAAATATTTTGGTCCAAATTCTAATTGGATGTTGATTTTTAATCATTTCATTTTTATTGCATACAATGCTCTGCAGGCTTTTTCTTTTAGTGCATTCACTGCCATATTAAAGTTTCCCGATGCAGATATGGTCAGACCAAGGTATGTGTAATTTTTAGTGTGTTCAATTATGGTGTTGTTCAGGGTGAATTTATATTTGTGTTTCTGACATCTGTTTTTTTTTTGAAAATCATGATTTTTGTTTTTTTGAAATGTACTGCCAGGGCCCAATTATGGCAATATTGATCTAGAATGTTAAGGTTCTGTTGAAGACCTTCTTTGGTTGGTGATACAGTGAGGGAAAAAAGTATTTGATCCCCTGCTGATTTTGTACGTTTGCCCACTGACAAAGAAATGATCAGTCTATAATTTTAATGGTAGGTTTATTTGAACAGTGAGAGACAGAATAACAACAAAAAAAATCCAGAAAAACGCATGTCAAAAATTTTATAAATTAATTTGCATTTTAATGAGGGAAATAAGTATTTGACCCCTCTGCAAAACATGACTTAGTACTTGGTGGCAAAACCCTTGTTGGCAATCACAGAGGTCAGACGTTTCTTGTAGTTGGCCACCAGGTTTGCACACATCTCAGGAGGGATTTTGTCCCACTCCTCTTTGCAGATCTTCTCCAAGTCATTAAGGTTTCGAGGCTGACGTTTGGCAACTCGAACCTTCAGCTCCCTCCACATATTTTCTATGGGATTAAGGTCTGGAGACTGGCTAGGCCACTCCAGGACCTTAATGTGCTCTTCTTGAGCCACTCCTTTGTTGCCTTGGCCGTGTGTTTTGGGTCATTGTCATGCTGGAATACCCATCCACGACCCATTTTCAATGCCCTGGCTGAGGGAAGGAGGTTCTCACCCAAGATTTGACGGTACATGGCCATTGTCCCTTTGATGCGGTGAAGTTGTCCTGTCCCCTTAGCAGAAAAACACCCCCAAAGCATAATGTTTCCACCTGCATGTTTGACGGTGGGGATGGTGTTCTTGGGGTCATAGGCAGCATTCCTTCTCCTCCAAACACGGCAAGTTGAGTTGATGCCAAAGAGCTCAATTTTGGTCTCATCTGACCACAACACTTTCACCAAGTTCTCCTCTGAATCATTCAGATGTTCATTGGCAAACTTCAGACGGGCACGTATATGGGCTTTCTTGAGCAGGGGGACCTTGCGGGCGCTGCAGGATTTCAGTCCTTCACGGCGTAGTGTGTTACCAATTGTTTTCTTGGTGACTATGGTCCCAGCTGCCTTGAGATCATTGACAAGATCCTCCTGTGTAGTTCTGGGCTGATTCCTCACCGTTCTCATGTTCATTGCAACTCCACAAGGTGAGATCTTGCATGGAGCCCCAGGCCGAGGGAGATTGACAGTTATTTTGTGTTTCTTCCATTTGCGAATAATTGCACCAACTGTTGTCACCTTCTCACCAAGCTGCTTGGTGATGGTCTTGTAGCCCATTCCAGCCTTGTGTAGGTCTACAATCTTGTCCCTGACATCCTTGGAGAGCTCTTTGGTCTTGGCCATGGTGGAGAGTTTGGAATCTGATTGATTGACTGCTTCTGTGGACAGGTGTCTTTTATACAGGTAACAAACTGAGATTAGGAGCACTCCCTTTAAGAGTGTGCTCCTAATCTCAGCTCGTTACCTGTATAAAAGACACCTGGGAGCCAGAAATCTTTCTGATTGAGAGGGGGTCAAAAACGTATTTCCCTCATTAAAATTCAAATCAATTTATAACATTTTTGACATGTGTTTTTCTGGATTTTTTTGTTGTTATTCTGTCTCTCACTGTTCAAATAAACCTACCATTCAAATTATATTTATATTATATACTTGTTTTCTGTGTACATACATTTGATTAAGTCATACACCTTACCACCAAGCCCACTTTGGAGAATTTTGTAGAATAGCCCTTCGTGCCAAATAGAATCAAATGCTTTTTTAAAGTCAATAAAGC
>NC_059218.1:42749693-42827193 GCF_020615455.1 Coregonus clupeaformis | reverse complement strand
ACTGACTGGCTGACTGGCTGACTGGCTGACTGACTGGCTGACTGGCTGACTGGCTGACTGGCTGATTGACTGGCTGACTGGCTGACTAGCTGACTGGCTGACTGACTGGCTGACTGGCTGACTGGCTGACTGGCTGACTGACTGACTGGCTGACTGGCTGACTGGCTGACTGCCTGATTGACTGGCTGACTGGCTGACTGGCTGACTGGCTGCCTGACTGGCTGACTAGCTGACTGGCTGACTGACTGGCTGACTGGCTGACTGACTGGCTGACTGGCTGACTGGCTGACTGGCTGACTGACTGACTGGCTGACTGGCTGACTGGCTGACTGGCTGATTGACTGGCTGACTAGCTGACTGCCTGATTGACTGGCTGACTGGCTGACTGGCTGACTGGCTGACTGGCTGACTGGCTGACTGGCTGACTGGCTGATTGACTGGCTGACTGGCTGACTGATAAGGAAAGCACTGTCTTTCACCTTCGGCCAGTCTCTTGGGTGTCACAGTGGAGGGAGTGGGTTAGCAGGGCTGTTATGCTCTGTAGCGATCCCTTAGGGTGTAACTAGTCTTACATACCAGGTGTAATGGTCCCTTGGGGTGTAGCTAGTCTTACATACCAGGTGTATACATTACACTGTGGTCTCTGCTATGAAATACATGTCAGGTCAACAACGCAAGCCTAGGTCCCAAATGGCTCCCCATCCCCTTGGCTCTTTTCAATTATAGTTGACTATATAGGGATTAGGGTGCCAGTTGGGATGCACCCCCAGGCTCTGTTCTGATCATCTGATCATCTCATTAACCAGTTGGGATGCACCCCCAGGCTCTGTTCTGATCATCTGATCATCTCATTAACCAGTTGGGATGCACCCCCAGGCTCTGTTCTGATCATCTGATCATCTCATTAACCAGTTGGTATACACCCCCAGGCTCTGTTCTGATCATCTGATCATCTCATTAACCAGTTGGGATGCACCCCCAGGCTCTGTTCTGATCATCTGATCATCTCATTAACCAGTTGGTATACACCCCCAGGCTCTGTTCTGATCATCTGATCATCTCATTAACCAGTTGGGACGCACCCCCAGGCTCTGTTCTGATCATCTGATCATCTCATTAACCAGTTGGGATGCACCCCCAGGCTCTGTTCTGATCATCTGATCATCTCATTAACCAGTTGGTATACACCCCCAGGCTCTGTTCTGATCATCTGATCATCTCATTAACCAGTTGGGATGCACCCCCAGGCTCTGTTCTGATCATCTGATCATCTCATTAACCAGTTGGGATGCACCCCCAGGCTCTGTTCTGATCATCTGATCATCTCATTAACCAGTTGATGCTCTTTGTCTCCTTTCTTCAATCAGAGTTAAAAGATGTGGAGGAATCGGCTCCGTCTTTCCCTGATCTGGAACACAGACTGCAGGTAATAGGAGGAGAGGAGAGGAGAGGAGAGGAGGAGGAGGAGGAGGAGGGGGGAGAAGAGGAGAAGTGAGAGGAGAGGAGGAGGAGAGGAGCAGTGAGAGGAGAGGAGGAGGAGGAGGAGGAGAGAGGAGCAGTGAGAGGATAGGAGGAGAGGAGGGGGGGGATAGGAGCAGTGAGAGGAGAGGAGGAGGAGGAGGAGGAGAGAGGAGCAGTGAGAGGAGAGGAGGAGGCGAGAGGAGGAGTGAGAGATTGAGGAGGAGGAGAGAGGAGAGAGGAGCAGTGAGAGGAGAGGAGATGAGAGAGGAGAGAGGGGCAGTGAGAGGAGAAGAGGAGAGGAGGCAGTGAGAGGAGAGGAGGAGGAGAGATGAGCATTGAGAGGAGAGGAGGAGAGTTGGAGCAATGAGATAGTTCTCATATCTATTGATAGGAGGGCTGAGAATAGCTGCTGTTGCACTGAAGGATGCAACACCCATAGCATTAGACCGAGTAGAACAGACAATATTACTATTATATAATTTATGTGCTGTGGTGAGAGTACTGAAAGGAGTGCCCAATCTCAATTCTTCCACAAAGTGCTTTGGCGCAGGGTTTTGATCCCGCTAAGGAGTAACACCACTGGTTAACACAAAACCTCTCCGAGTAGGAGCGCTGGTCCAGGATCAGTTTTGCTTTTTATATCGTAATGAATACGCTTTGTGGATCAGGGTTGGGGTCCACTTAATTTCAATTCCAGTCAACTCAGAACGTTAACCAAATTCCAATGTTCCTCTTTGAAAAGCATGTGAGAGAAATTGGATGTTCATCATACTTCCTGAATTGACTGGAATTTTTTAAATGGAAATTGACCCCAACCATATCTTGAGGATGTGG
The DNA here is from genome assembly GCF_020615455.1 of Coregonus clupeaformis. Taxonomy (NCBI): domain Eukaryota; kingdom Metazoa; phylum Chordata; class Actinopteri; order Salmoniformes; family Salmonidae; genus Coregonus; species Coregonus clupeaformis. Next base: position 42,824,898 of record NC_059218.1, on the reverse strand, counting down.
GCCCAGTCCCGTGTGGACACTGTGATGCGAAACTGCATTCATCCACTAGAGGGCGGCAGATACTAGGGCACTTTGGAGGGAAAGGGTCGATCATTGGGGTAGATGAGGTGTTGGGTGGGTTTGAGTCACAGGAGCCTGGTGGCACCTTTAATTGGGGAGGATGGTACTCGTGGTAATGGCTGGAGCGGAATCAGTGGAATGGTTTCAAAAACATCAAAACGCACGTGTTTGATGCCATTCCATTCACTCCGTTCCAGCCATTATTACGAGCCGTCCTCCCCCTCAGCAGCCTCCGAAAGGAGCCGACTGCAGATGGAAGTCGAGGAGTAAAGTTGGGGGAGGTACATAGTCAGCCAACTTCTGCTGTTTCCAGGAAACGCGACAATGGCAGACATGGCATTCGCCTTCGTTATTGCAGATGAAGTGGATGCTATCGAAATTCCACTTCTCCTACACCGAAGCTGAACATGATCAACATGGTCCAAGGAATAAATATCCCAAGCATTCACAAGACTTGTTTTTTTTTTGTATTTTAATGGTTTTCTAAAAAATATAACCAGGTAGTGATTGGATAGGCTACTAGAACGACAACGTATAGGTGTTTTTTTTTTTTGCAGCATATGGGATATGCTCTGTTGTTTTCCATTACTTCACGTCCTTGTACCTTCCTCATTATTTGTGATTGTGCAACACGGAATTGTAACAGGTGTGATTAAATGGAGTCCACAAAGATGCTTACTGTATGGCAAATGATTGATAGTCAGCATCACGACAGCCTGCAGTGTATTTATTTAATTCTCAACCTTCATGTTGCTTTCGTCAGTAAGTATGTAAAAGAACAGAATTTGATTCAATCGCATGAAGGACAAAATATTCACTGTACAGAAAATGATTAAACTACACATGTACATTAGTTCACATACTGGGTAAACAACATGAACAGGATTAAACTACATGTACACCAGTTCACATACTGGGTAAACAACATGAACAGGATTAAACTATACATGTACACCAGTTCACATACTGGGTAAACAACATGAACAGGATTAAACTATACATGTACACCAGTTCACATACTGGGTAAACAACATGAACAGGATTAAACTATACATGTACACCAGTTCACATACTGGGTAAACAACATGAACAGGATTAAACTATACATGTACACCAGTTCACATACTGGGTAAACAACATGAACAGGATTAAACTATACATGTACACCGGTTCACATACTGGGTAAACAACGTGAACAGGATTAAACTACATGTACACCAGTTCACATACTGAGTAAACAATATGCCAAGCAGTCGAATGCACTTGGTATTGAACCCACGACTGGTGTCTGGGGTACTTGGTCATTAAGGGCCGGTTTCCCGGACACAGATTAAGCCTCTAAATTGCCAGTGTAGAAATCTCCTACAATAACCCGATGTGTAGCCTATAATATGTATTCAGTTTTATTCACACTCAAAAGACAATCAACACATTTTGAATTTGTTTTGGTGACAACAATATAACAGACAAGACAAATGGTAGGCTATAACATGGGACACAGCATTACAGTAACATCGAGATAAGTACATTAGCTATATTGTCGTATGTAGGATATTTCATTCATGTATGTTAGAAATGTGGATCACATGTGGGGCCTATGTAATTGGATTGTAATGATCTGAAGATGAAGATGTATTTCAGCTCTAAATAGTCATCCACCCAAAACACATTATTATATTATTAATGATTATAAACACTGAACATGTAATGATAATAACCAATGATAGGTGGCGACATCAACCATTAATGAGCACGTGGCGCCTTTTGCTTCCAAAAAATACAGAAGAAGGTTGTCTCCCACAATGCTGTGGTTCCGACTTCCAAGTCGCAGTTGGTGAGGAGAACCGCAGACATTTCCATAACCTTTGATCACATGGTTGTTGTAAAGGTCATGCAGTCGACGTGTCGTCTCAAGTGGACAATTTTTATACCCATAATGCAACACACATTGAAAGGCGGTGAGTGAACGTGCTCCAGGTAAGGAAGTTTAGAGCGTGCTCTAGGTTGGGGAGGTATTGTGATGAGGAAGGAGCTGAGCTACCTCTGCTCTCTGTGACTCAATATGAAAGCAGAAGTCCAGATAAGATAACACAGAAAAGAGGTCAGGCTACACCAAAACAGTCTGACTAAGAACAACTCTCTGTCTTTCTGTCTATGCTTTATTTATTTATATATATATAACTTTATTTATGCCTGTATATGAGTCCTATTCCCTCACCACATGATCCCTCTTCTCAACACACAGACACACTAGCCCAGTGTTTCCCAACTCCAGTCCTCCAGTCCCCCAACAGCCCAACTCCAGTCCTCCTGTACCCCCCAACAGCCCAAATCCAGTCCTCCTATACCCCAACAGCCCAACTCCAGTCCTCCAGTCCCCCCAACAGCCCAACTCCAGTCCTCCTATACCCCAACAGCCCAACTCCAGTCCTCCAGTCCCCCAACAGCCCAACTCCAGTCCTCCAGTCCCCCAACAGCCCAACTCCAGTCCTCAGTCCCCCAACAGCCCAACTCCAGTCCTCCAGTCCCCCAACAGCCCCAACTCCAGTCCTCCAGTCCCCCAACAGCCCAACTCCAGTCCTCCAGTCCCCCAACAGCCCAACTCCAGTCCTCCAGTCCCCCAACAGCCCAACTCCAGTCCTCCAGTCCCCCCAACAGCCCAACTCCAGTCCTCCAGTCCCCCCAACAGCCCAACTCCAGTCCTCCAGTACCCCAACAGTACACATTGTTGTTGTAGCCCTGGAGGACAAACTCACCTGATTCAACTCATTGAGGGCTTGATGACAAGTTGACAAGTTGAATCACGTGTGCTGTTGGGGGTACTGGAGGAGTTGGGCTGTTGGGGGGACTGGAGGAGTTGGGCTGTTGGGGGTACTGGAGGAGTTGGGCTGTTGGGGGGACTGGAGGAGTTGGGCTGTTGGGGGTACTGGAGGAGTTGGGCTGTTGGGGGGACTGGAGGAGTTGGGCTGTTGGGGGACTGGAGGACTGGAGTTGGGCTGTTGGGGGACTGGGAGTTGGGCTGTTGGGGGGACTGGAGGAGTTGGGCTGTTGGGGGACTGGAGGACTGGAGTTGGGCTGTTGGGGGGACTGGAGGAGTTGGGCTGTTGGGGGGACTGGAGGACTGGAGTTGGGCTGTTGGGGGACTGCAGTTGGGCTGTTGGGGGACTGGAGGACTGGAGTTGGGCTGTTGGGGGACTGGAGGACTGGAGTTGGGCTGTTGGGGGGACTGGAGGAGTTGGGCTGTTGGGGGGACTGGAGGACTGGAGTTGGGCTGTTGGGGGGACTGGAGGAGTTGGGCTGTTGGGGGACTGGAGGACTGGAGTTGGGCTGTTGGGGGACTGGAGGAGTTGGGCTGTTGGGGGACTGGAGGACTGGAGTTGGGCTGTTGGGGACTGGAGGAGTTGGGCTGTTGGGGGACTGGAGGACTGGAGTTTGGCTGTTGGGGGACTGGAGGACTGGAGTTGGGCTGTTGGGGGACTGGAGGACTGCAGTTGGGCTGTTGGGGGACTGGAGGACTGGAGTTGGGCTGTTGGGGGGACTGGAGGACTGGAGTTGGGCTGTTGGGGGACTGGAGGACTGGAGATGGGCTGTTGGGGTATTGGAGGACTGGAGTTGGGCTGTTGGGGGACTGGAGGACTGGAGTTGGGCTGTTGGGGTATAGGAGGACTGGAGTTGGGCTGTTGGGGGACTGGAGGACTGGAGTTGGGCTGTTGGGGGACTGGAGGAGTTGGGCTGTTGGGGGGACTGGAGGACTGGAGTTGGGCTGTTGGGGGACTGGAGTTTGGCTGTTGGGGGGACTGGAGGACTGGAGTTGGGCTGTTGGAGATACTGGAGGAGTTGGGCTGTTGGGGGGACTGGAGGAGTTGGGCTGTTGGGGGGACTGGAGGACTGGAGTTGGGCTGTTGGGGGGACTGGAGGACTGGAGTTGGGCTGTTGGGGGGACTGGAGGACTGGAGTTGGGCTGATGGGGGGACTGGAGGACTGGAGTTGGGCTGTTGGGGTACTGGAGGACTGGAGTTGGGCTGTTGGGGGTATAGGAGGACTGGAGTTGGGCTGTTGGGGGACTGGAGGACTGGAGTTGGGCTGTTGGGGGGACTGGAGGACTGGAGTTGGGCTGTTGGGGGACTGGAGTTTGGCTGTTGGGGGACTGGAGGACTGGAGTTGGGCTGTTGGGGGACTGGAGGACTGGAGTTGGGCTGTTGGAGGGACTGGAGGACTGGAGTTGGGCTGTTGGGGGGACTGGAGTTTGGCTGTTGGGGGACTGGAGGACTGGAGTTGGGCTGTTGGGGGGACTGGAGGACTGGAGTTGGGCTGTTGGTGGGACTGGAGGACTGGAGTTGGGCTGTTGGGTAGACTGGAGGACTGGAGTTGGGCTGTTGGGGGGACTGGAGTTTGGCTGTTGGGGGGACTGGAGGACTGGAGTTGGGCTGTTGGGGGGACTGGAGGACTGGAGTTGGGCTGTTGGGGGGACTGGAGGACTGGAGTTGGGCTGTTGGGTAGACTGGAGGACTGGAGTTGGGCTGTTGGGGGACTGGAGGACTAGAGTTGGGCTGTTGGGGGGACTGGAGGACTGGAGTTGGGCTGTTGGGGGGACTGGAGGACTGGAGTTGGGCTGTTGGGGGACTGGAGGACTGGAGTTGGGCTGTTGGGGGGACTGGAGGACTGGAATTGGGCTGTTGGGGTACTGGAGGACTGCAGTTGGGCTGTTGGGGTATAGGAGGACTGGAGTTGGGCTGTTGGGGGGACTGGAGGACTGGAGTTGGGCTGTTGGGGTATAGGAGGACTGGAGTTGGGCTGTTGGGTAGACTGGAGGACTGGAGTTGGGCTGTTGGGGTACTGGAGGACTGCAGTTGGGCTGTTGGGGTATAGGAGGACAGGAGTTGGGCTGTTGGGGGACTGGAGGACTGGAGTTGGGCTGTTGGGGGACTGGAGGACTGGAGTTGGGCTGTTGGGGGACTGGAGGACTGGAGTTGGGCTGTTGGGGGACTGGAGGACTGGAGTTGGGCTGTTGGGGGTACTGGAGGACTGGAGTTGGGCTGTTGGGGACTGGAGGACTGGAGTTGGGCTGTTGAGGACTGGAGGACTGGAGTTGGGCTGTTGGGGACTGGAGGACTGTGTTTGGGCTGTTGGGGGACTGGAGGACTGGAGTTGGGCTGTTGGGGTACTGGAGGACTGGAGTTGGGCTGTTGGGGTATAGGAGGACAGGAGTTGGGCTGTTGGGGGACTGGAGGACTGGAGTTGGGCTGTTGGGGGACTGGAGGACTGGAGTTGGGCTGTTGGGGGGACTGGAGGACTGGAGTTGGGCTGTTGGGGTATAGGAGGACTGGAGTTGGGCTGTTGGGGGGACTGGAGGACTGGAGTTGGGCTGTTGGGGTATAGGAGGACTGGAGTTGGGCTGTTGGGGGGACTGGAGGACTGGAGTTGGGCTGTTGGGGGGACTGGAGGAGTTGGGCTGTTGGGGGGACTGGAGGACTGGAGTTGGGCTGTTGGGGGACTGGAGGACTGGAGTTGGGCTGTTGGGGGACTGGAGTTTGGCTGTTGGGGGACTGGAGGACTGGAGTTGGGCTGTTGGAGATACTGGAGGAGTTGGGCTGTTGGGGGGACTGGAGGAGTTGGGCTGTTGGGGGACTGGAGGACTGGAGTTGGGCTGTTGGGGGACTGGAAGACTGGAGTTGGGCTGATGGGGGACTGGAGGACTGGAGTTGGGCTGTTGGGGTACTGGAGGACTAGAGTTGGGCTGTTGGGGGTATAGGAGGACTGGAGTTGGGCTGTTGGGGACTGGAGGACTGGAGTTGGACTGTTGGGGGACTGGAGGACTGGAGTTGGGCTGTTGGGGGACTGGAGTTTGGCTGTTGGGGGACTGGAGGACTGGAGTTGGGCTGTTGGGGGACTGGAGGACTGGAGTTGGGCTGTTGGAGGGACTGGAGGACTGGAGTTGGGCTGTTGGGGGACTGGAGTTTGGCTGTTGGGGGACTGGAGGACTGGAGTTGGGCTGTTGGGGGACTGGAGGACTGGAGTTGGGCTGTTGGTGGGACTGGAGGACTGGAGTTGGGCTGTTGGGTAGACTGGAGGACTGGAGTTGGGCTGTTGGGGGGACTGGAGTTTGGCTGTTGGGGGGACTGGAGTTTAGCTGTTGGGGGACTGGAGGACTGGAGTTGGGCTGTTGGGGGACTGGAGGACTGGAGTTGGGCTGTTGGAGGGACTGGAGGACTGGAGTTGGGCTGTTGGGGGACTGGAGTTTGGCTGTTGGGGGACTGGAGGACTGGAGTTGGGCTGTTGGGGAACTGGAGGACTGGAGTTGGGCTGTTGGGGGACTGGAGGACTGGAGTTGGGCTGTTGGGTAGACTGGAGGACTGGAGTTGGGCTGTTGGGGGGACTGGAGTTTGGCTGTTGGGGGGACTGGAGGACTGGAGTTGGGCTGTTGGGGGACTGGAGGACTGGAGTTGGGCTGTTGGGGGGACTGGAGGACTGGAGTTGGGCTGTTGGGTAGACTGGAGGACTGGAGTTGGGCTGTTGGGGGGACTGGAGGACTGGAGTTGGGCTGTTGGGGGACTGGAGGACTGGAGTTGGGCTGTTGGGGGACTGGAGGACTGGAGTTGGGCTGTTGGGGGGACTGGAGGACTGGAGTTGGGCTGTTGGAGGACTGGAGGACTGCAGTTGGGCTGTTGGGGTATAGGAGGACAGGAGTTGGGCTGTTGGGGGACTGGAGGACTGGAGTTGGGCTGTTGGGGGACTGGAGGACTGGAGTTGGGCTGTTGGGGGACTGGAGGACTGGAGTTGGGCTGTTGGGGGACTGGAGGACTGGAGTTGGGCTGTTGGAGGACTGGAGGACTGCAGTTGGGCTGTTGGGGTATAGGAGGACAGGAGTTGGGCTGTTGGGGGACTGGAGGACTGGAGTTGGGCTGTTGGGGGGACTGGAGTTTAGCTGTTGGGGGGACTGGAGGACTGGAGTTGGGCTGTTGGGGGGACTGGAGGACTGGAGTTGGGCTGTTGGAGGGACTGGAGGACTGGAGTTGGGCTGTTGGGGGGACTGGAGTTTAGCTGTTGGGGGGACTGGAGGACTGGAGTTGGGCTGTTGGGGGGACTGGAGGACTGGAGTTGGGCTGTTGGAGGGACTGGAGGACTGGAGTTGGGCTGTTGGGGGACTGGAGTTTGGCTGTTGGGGGACTGGAGGACTGGAGTTGGGCTGTTGGGGGAACTGGAGGACTGGAGTTGGGCTGTTGGGGGACTGGAGGACTGGAGTTGGGCTGTTGGGTAGACTGGAGGACTGGAGTTGGGCTGTTGGGGGACTGGAGTTTGGCTGTTGGGGGACTGGAGGACTGGAGTTGGGCTGTTGGGGGACTGGAGGACTGGAGTTGGGCTGTTGGGGGACTGGAGGACTGGAGTTGGGCTGTTGGGTAGACTGGAGGACTGGAGTTGGGCTGTTGGGGGACTGGAGGACTGGAGTTGGGCTGTTGGGGGACTGGAGGACTGGAGTTGGGCTGTTGGGGGACTGGAGGACTGGAGTTGGGCTGTTGGGGGACTGGAGGACTGGAGTTGGGCTGTTGGAGGACTGGAGGACTGCAGTTGGGCTGTTGGGGTATAGGAGGACAGGAGTTGGGCTGTTGGGGGACTGGAGGACTGGAGTTGGGCTGTTGGGGGGACTGGAGGACTGGAGTTGGGCTGTTGGGGGGACTGGAGGACTGGAGTTGGGCTGTTGGGGGACTGGAGGACTGGAGTTGGGCTGTTGGAGGACTGGAGGACTGCAGTTGGGCTGTTGGGGTATAGGAGGACAGGAGTTGGGCTGTTGGGGGACTGGAGGACTGGAGTTGGGCTGTTGGGGGGACTGGAGGACTGGAGTTGGGCTGTTGGGGTATAGGAGGACTGGAGTTGGGCTGATGGGGGGACTGGAGGACTGGAGTTGGGCTGTTGGGGTACTGGAGGACTGGAGTTGGGCTGTTGGGGGTATAGGAGGACTGGAGTTGGGCTGTTGGGGGACTGGAGGACTGGAGTTGGACTGTTGGGGGGACTGGAGGACTGGAGTTGGGCTGTTGGGGGACTGGAGTTTGGCTGTTGGTGGGACTGGAGGACTGGAGTTGGGCTGTTGGGGGGACTGGAGGACTGGAGTTGGGCTGTTGGGGTATAGGAGGACTGGAGTTGGGCTGTTGGGGGACTGGAGGACTGGAGTTGGGCTGTTGGGGGACTGGAGGACTGGAGTTGGGCTGTTAGGGTATAGGAGGACTGGAGTTGGGCTGTTGGGGGACTGGAGGACTGGAGTTGGGCTGTTGGGGGACTGGAGGACTGGAGTTGGGCTGTTGGGGGACTGGAGGACTGGAGTTGGGCTGTTGGGGGACTGGAGGACTGGAGTTGGGCTGTTGGGGGGACTGGAGGAGTTGGGCTGTTGGGGTACTGGAGGACTGGAGTTGGGCTGTTGGGGTATAGGAGGACTGGAGTTGGGCTGTTGGGGGACTGGAGGACTGGAGTTGGGCTGTTGGGGTACTGGAGGAGTTGGGCTGTTGGGGGGACTGGAGGACTGGAGTTGGGCTGTTGGGGGGACTGGAGTTGGGCTGTTGGGGTATAGGAGGACTGGAGTTGGGCTGTTGGGGGACTGGAGGACTGGAGTTGGGCTGTTGGGGGACTGGAGGACTGGAGTTGGGCTGTTGGGGGACTGGAGGACTGGAGTTGGGCTGTTGGGGGGACTGGAGGACTGGAGTTGGGCTGTTGGGGTACTGGAGGACTGGAGTTGGGCTGTTGGCGTATAGGAGGACTGGAGTTGGAATGTTGGGGGACTGGAGGACTGGATTTGGGCTGTTGGGGGACTGGAGGACTGGAGTTGGGCTGTTGGGGGACTGGAGGACTGGAGTTGGGCTGTTGGGGGGACTGGAGGACTGGAGTTGGGCTGTTGGGGTATAGGAGGACTGGAGTTGGGCTGTTGGGGTATAGGAGGACTGGAGTTGGGCTGTTGGGGGGACTGGAGGACTGGAGTTGGGCTGTTGGGGGACTGGAGGACTGGAGTTGGGCTGTTGGGGTATAGGAGGACTGGAGTTGGGCTGTTGGGGGGACTGGAGGACTGGAGTTGGGCTGTTGGGGGACTGGAGGACTGGAGTTGGGCTGTTGGGGGGACTGGAGGACTGGAGTTGGGCTGTTGGGGGTACTGGAGGACTGGAGTTGGGCTGTTGGCGTATAGGAGGACTGGAGTTGGGCTGTTGGGGGACTGGAGGACTGGATTTGGGCTGTTGGGGACTGGAGGACTGGAGTTGGGCTGTTGGGGGACTGGAGGACTGGAGTTGGGCTGTTGGGGTATAGGAGGACTGGAGTTGGGCTGTTGGGGTATAGGAGGACTGGAGTTGGGCTGTTGGGGGACTGGAGGACTGGAGTTGGGCTGTTGGGGGGACTGGAGGACTGGAGTTGGGCTGTTGGGGTATAGGAGGACTGGAGTTGGGCTGTTGGGGTATAGGAGGACTGGAGTTGGGCTGTTGGGGGGACTGGAGGACTGGAGTTGGGCTGTTGGGGGGACTGGAGGACTGGAGTTGGGCTGTTGGGGTATAGGAGGACTGGAGTTGGGCTGTTGGGGGGACTGGAGGACTGGAGTTGGGCTGTTGGGGGACTGGAGGACTGGAGTTGGGCTGTTGGGGGACTGGAGGACTGGAGTTGGGCTGTTGGGGTATAGGAGGACTGGAGTTGGGCTGTTGGGGGGACTGGAGGACTGGAGTACTGGAGTTGGGCTGTTGGGTGGACTGGAGGACTGGAGTTGGGCTGTTGGGGGACTGGAGGACTGGAGTTGGGCTGTTGGGGGACTGGAGGACTGGAGTTCGGCTGTTGGGGGACTGGAGGACTGGAGTTGGGCTGTTGGGGGGACTGGAGGACTGGAGTTGGGCTGTTGGGGGGACTGGAGGACTGGAGTTGGGCTGTTGGGGGACTGGAGGACTGGAGTTGGGCTGTTGGGGGGACTGGAGTTGGGAAACACTGCTGTAGCCGGTGCCTCCCTTGTGTGTCACTGATGAGAGAGTCAGTCTGAGTCTCTTTATTGTGTGATAGGTGTGTTAACATGATCTTATCCGTTCCCTTCTAGCTTGTTTTAGAGTTAGGATGGGTTAGGGTTAGGGTGGGTTAGGGTTAGGAGGGGTTAGGGTTAGGGTTAGGGTGGGTTAGGAGGGGTTAGGGTTAGGGTGGGTTAGGGTTAGGGTGGGTTAGGGTTAGGAGGGGTTAGGAGGGGTTAGGGTGGGTTAGGATGGGTTAGGGTTAGGAGGGGTTAGGGTGAGTTAGGGTTAAGATGGGTTAGGGTGGGTTAGGGTTAAGATTGGTTGGGGTGGGTTAGGGTGGGTTAGGGTTAGGGTGGGTTAGGAGGGGTTAGGGTCAGTTAGGATGGGTTAGGACGGGTTAGGGTGGGTTATGGTGGGTAAGGAGGGGTTAGGGTCAGGATGGGTTAGGGTTAGGACGGGTTAGGGTGGGTTAGGGTTAAGATGGGTTAGGATGGGTTAGGGTGGGTTAGGGTTAATATGGGTTAGGGTTAGGGTTAGTGTGGGTTAGGGTTAAGATGGGTTAGGACGGTTAGGGTGGGTTAGGATGGGTTAGGGTTAAGATGGGTTAGGGTTAGGGTGGGTTAGGGTGGGTTAGGGTTAGGAGGGGTTAGGGTTAGGGTGGGTTAGGGTTAGGAGGGGTTAGGGTGGGTTAGGGGTGGGTTAGGATGGGTTAGGGTTAGGATGGGTTAGGGTTAGGTTGGGTTAGGGTTAGGATGGGTTAGGAGGGTTAGTGGTTAGGGTTAGGGTTAGGGTGGGTTAGGGTTGGGATGGGTTAGGGTTGGGATGGGTTAGTGTTAGGAGGGGTTAGTGTTAGGGTGGGTTAGGGCTGGGATGGGTTAGGGTGGGTTAGGGTGAGTTAGGGTGGGTTAGGGTTAAGATGGGTTAGGGTTAGGGTGGGTTAGGGTTAAGATGGGTTAGGGGTTAAGATGGGTTAGGGTTAGGGTGGGTTAGGGTGGGTTAGGGTTAAGATGGGTTAGGGTTAAGGTGGGTTAGGGTTAGGGTGGGTCAGGGTTAAGATGGGTTAGGGTTAGGGTGGGTTAGGGTGGGTTAGGGTGAGTTAGGGTGGGTTAGGGTTAAGATGGGTTAGGGTTAGGGTGGGTTAGGGTTAAGATGGGTTAGGGTTAAGATGGGTTAGGGTTAGGGTGGGTTAGGGTTAAGATGGGTTAGGGTTAAGGTGGGTTAGGGTTAGGGTGGGTTAGGGTTAAGGTGGGTTAGGGTTAAGATGGGTTAGGGTTAGGGTGGGTTAGGGTGGGTTAGGGTTAAGATGGGTTAGGGTTAGGGTGGGTTAGGGTTAAGGTGGGTTAGGGTTAAGATGGGTTAGGGTTAAGATGGGTTAGGGTTAGGGTGGGTTAGGGTTAAGATGGGTTAGGGTTAGGGTGGGTTAGGGTTAAGATGGGTTAGGGTTAAGATGGGTTAGGGTTAGGGTGGGTTAGGGTTAAGGTGGGTTAGGGTTAAGATGGGTTAGGGTTAAGATGTGTTACATGATCTTATCTGTTCCCCTCTAGCCAGTGCCTCCCTGCTCCTCTCTGAGAGAGTCAGTCCAGGTTTACAGGGACCACTGTATGATGGCCAAGGAGTTCCACCAGGTCAAACACCAGATCTCGCTGCTAGAGAACCGCAAGTAAGTCACCGTCAGTACAACTTTACTGATCACGTAAGTCACACATACATTTCTGCCGACCCCACCCCATCCCAAATGTAATGACACAACCTTAAAATCTGTAAATTTAGGTTTTTAGATTGACAAATACGCTTCAATTCACATTGTCCTCTTTCCGATCAAAATTAAGAGAACAAATGAATACATTTACACAATAAATTTGTATTTTTCAAATGATCTTTCTCAAAAAAGTATGTGTATTGTCCCATACTAAACTCTGTAGTCTTATTTTCTTTAATCATTTTTAAACGTGGCGACCCGGCCTGTAATGGTCCAGGTTGGAATACCACTGCTGCACAGGGAGAGTTGAATGGGTGTGGTTTATGGTTTAGTGGGCTACAGTAGCACTAGCTATTGAGGTACATATTACCGGTGCTGTAATCCAGGACATTGAGGTACATATTACTGGTGCTGTAATCCAGGACATTGAGGTACATATTACTGGTGCTGTAATCCAGGACATTGAGGTACATATTACCGGTGCTGTAATCCAGGACATTGAGGTACATATTACTGGTGCTGTAATCCAGGACATTGAGGTGCATATTACCGGTGCTGTAATCCAGGACATTGAGGTACATATTACCGGTGCTGTAATCCAGGACATTGAGGTACATATTACCTGTGCTGTAATCCAGGACATTGAGGTACATATTACTGGTGCTGTAATCCAGGACATTGAGGTACATATTACCGGTGCTGTAATCCAGGACATTGAGGTGCATATTACCGGTGCTGTAATCCAGGACATTGAGGTACATATTACTGGTGCTGTAATCCAGGACATTGAGGTACATATTACCGGTGCTGTAATCCAGGACATTGAGGTACATATTACTGGTGCTGTAATCCAGGACATTGAGGTACATATTACCGGTGCTGTAATCCAGGACATTGAGATACATATTACTGGTGCTGTAATCCAGGACATTGAGGTACATATTACTGGTGCTGTAATCCAGGACATTGAGATACATATTACTGGTGCTGTAATCCAGGACATTGAGGTACATATTACCGGTGCTGTAATCCAGGACATTGAGGTACATATTACTGGTGCTGTAATCCAGGACATTGAGCAAGGCCCTTTATACCTCTTCTTGACTGTGTCCAGCTCCCTAATCAACGAAATCAAAGCTAGACCGTCAGGGAGCATCGCAAATTCTCAAAATGATGTGCGAAAATTCCTTCTCCACTCTGAAGAACGTGTTCAGTGAACACGTGTTACATCAACAAAAAGCCTAGTTTGTCCAGCTGGCATTTGAGAGGGACATGAGAAATAAATGTAGCCATGAAAGAGAATGGAATCAGAACATTCTCATGAGGTTCAGCACAGCATGGAGGAGGCTGCAACAAAATGGTAATGTACAACCCTTATGGTCCTGGCCACCGTGCCAGAATTATTAATTTGTTGGTTTTCCCTCATGTAAACATACTGCTTGTTTGGCTGATTTCTGAATGTAATCTCTAGTTTAAGGCCTTTGCTTTTAATTTACATACATTAAATGTACGTCATTTAGCAGACGCTCTTATCCAGAGCGACTTACAGTTAGTGCATACATTATTCTTTTATTTTTATTTTTTCATACTGGCCCCCCGTGGGAAACGAACCCACAACCCTGGCGTTGCAAACGCCATGCTCTACCAACTGAGCTACCTCCCTGCCGGCCATTCCCTCCCCTACCCTGGACGACGCTGGGCCAATTGTGCGCCGCCCCATTGGTCTCCCAGTTGCGGCCGGCTACAGCAGAGCCTGGATTCGAACCAGGATCTCTAGTGGCACAGCTAGCACTGCGATGCAGTGCCTTAGACCACTGTGCCACTCGGGAGAACATCAATGCATCTTTTAGATTTATCTGTGATTCTTAATGTCATCGCTTGCCTTTGCGGATTATAATTGCTCTTGATCGATATACAGCTTTGCGTTGTTTGACGGGTATAGGGACCACGACTATGCAACCAATTGGTTGTGCTCTGAGGTGGTGCTGAAATTGGCAGGTGTATCTAATGTAATCCTTTCATCACGCTGACTGGTGACTGGCCTTCTGTCCTAAATCGATGGTTACGTGTGTGTGCTGTTTTAACATCCTTAAGAGTCTATTGACGCACCCGCGAATCAATCTAAGTAACATTGTAAAATAAATAACCATCAAAAGCCGTCAGTTTAAAAACTAGAGATATTTTTTTTGCACGGGCTGCGTCTCAATCTGCATCTCAATCCACCTCATGCCTTCTGCATCTGTGGTGGAAGGTGGCCGAGCTACAGATGTGTTTGCCAGACCAGGAGACATCCCGAAAATTGGTCTTCTCACAAAAACCGTCTGTAGCGTCCGATCGGGTGGCCTAGAAACTATAGGCCCTTTTCACGTGACGTCAGACAACTTCCGTTCTGCCGCGATGCAGGTTATGTTTACATCCGGTGTCGCTTAGGAACGCTTAGCTAGTAGCACATCATTATGGAGTTCACCCAGTCCCTTTCACATCTGCCACCAATACGACTTAACGACGTAGAACGACTTGCTGACAAGTGGTCCCTTACTTCAAGATCGAAGCTTGATAAAGGCTACAAGTTCTTCGTTGAAGGTTACCTGTTTGATTATGAAGGTACGTGTTTATCTTTATTTAGCTTAAATTAGCCCTATGCTAGCGAAGGTTATGAGCTGACGAGTTTCTGTTTTGCAGCCAGGAGAAGGACGGCAGGCATAGTCGTGATCGTTTGTCACTGCAGGCAAAGCACCCTCTGTGCTGTCAGGCATCTCATGATCAGAATCATCCAGGACAGCAACACCAAGACGCTTTCTTGCTCGCTGGTAAACTGACTCCCGAGCTTGTGAGCCGCCTCCTATATGTGTGAAATTAACCATATGCTTGTCATGATACATTTTGGTAATCACTTTTCAGTCCCTAAAATGACAAAATGTAGCAGCTATATTGCATCAGGATTAAATTATTAAACATTTTGTACAAGTAATATATTATTGGATTACAGTAGTATTACGTTTAACGCTGTCTACCTATCCTTACCCCAATCATTACAGTGGAATCTAGACGGCACTGATCCCTGTTTAATACGGATCCGTCCACTGGCCGATGTGTATCTATCCTCAGGGGGAAAGTGCTGACTGCAAACAAAGGTGCTCCCACGAAGAATCTTAAAACTTGGTCCCTCATCTCTCCTGATCGCCCTCACCCAACGGGCACGTATTTCTCCATCAACAGGGAAATCGTGAAAACTCAGATACGGGAATTTCTGTTTGTTGTTTGAACAAAATGGTACACTGCAATAGCATCTTCTCGAAGATTGTGCCATGCTTCGGTGTTGGATGGGATACTGTTGCGATACAGACACCGGGAGAAAAGAAACAGCTAAATTAACATTCAGCTTTGACCAGGAATCAATATTTATCTAGCTATCATGCACAACAGTATTTGAATAGGTGAGTTACTATACATTCATGAATAAACTAACTGCCTAACAAAGGGTTAGATAGCTAGCTAAGTAAACTTGTTACATTACAGCCAGGCAGCAATGTAACGCTACCTTTAACGTTATCGGTATCTGGTACTAAGTTGTTGTTAGCTAACGTTAGCCCACTTTTAAGTAACTAAGGCAGTGAACAATTATGAATTAACAATAACGTTAGCAAGTTACAAACCATTGCATATACGTAAACATTATTACTCTTAACTTTACTAATTTAACTTAAACGTACCTTTTGGAATTTCTTCAAGTAGCTAGCTTGCTAGTTAGTGGTCAACAGTTGTATTTTCGTTGAGAAGTCTCAGGTTACGGGCGAACGGAAGTGAAGTTAACCTGCTACGCGGAAAGGCGGAAGTTAGATGACGTCATCGTGAAAAGGGCCTATTATGACCAACCCACTCTATGGAACGTGGGAGACTCTCGCGATGATGTTCTCCATTTTGCTCTATGTCACAAGTGTCAAGGGGACTCCTCTGAAGTCGGTAACGCTGATGTGCCAACTTCCTGGTCTGTAGCGTCCGAACCGTTTGAGCTACAAACTAACATGAAGCCCCTGTGGAAAAGGGGGAGACCGCTCACGAATACGATGATGTTCTCCATTTTGCTCTACGAAAACAAAACAAACAAAAAACATCCTGAGCTTTCTTACAGTATATATTGGCTCCCTCAGTTGTGTAAAAATAAAAACATAGCTACAAAGAGAGGACCATTAAGCCACCAATAAGCCATCCATCCTCAACAGCTTCCTCCTGTAGGCCAACATGATGTTCTGCAGAATGTACGAGTTCCACCTGGCCACCACATTCAGCAGCGTCTTTTTGACCATCACATGAACTATCGCCTGCACATTAAGAATGGATGCCTTTTCTGTTCACATAGTTGAACTCGTTTTGGGATGCCGCTTTTATGTCGATGTGGGGGACCGTCTATTGCTCCGTTCGTATTTGGGAACCCATTGATGGCAAAGAAACCCCTCTTGACTTCAACCTGCTGTGCGATGGTGTATGGAAATTGTATGTTACAGTTAGTTTTGCATCTAAAACGTTGGCTCATCGAGGGATGTGAGATGCCGATCCGCAAGCTTCCGCTTGTGGATAGCACTTGGATGTGCACAGGAATGGCATGCGTTTGCTTTTTTAAAAGTACGTCTTAAATCCTAGCAAAAATCCTATGAGATTGGTTTTGGGAAATTATATCTGATGAGCTAATCTGTACTTGCGGCAAAAAAAAGTCCCAACTGTCTCTAAAAACGCGCTCTCTGCGAAATGCAGCTTGCGCCAAATCTTCCAACAAGAGCAAGATCATCCATCTCTCATTCGATTTCCCATTACCTCAGTCCTTTATAATATTTACACAATGGTTTCACTTTCATACACGCCTATAATTTAATTTAATTTATTTTATATGGATTATCGTAACAAATGCACTGATGTGGTCAAATTACATATAGCCTGTCGAGATGTTGCATGAATTCACAATGGGAATACAATTAAATCGACAAATAATGTAATTATTACTCTCAGAATGTCCGACATTTTCAACATATATTTTCCCCATGCTACACTCGACAAGCAGTTAGTTCCCTTATTCCACCACTTGACACTGTGCCATACACAGTACATCTATGCACACTCAAGCAAAGTTCAAATTGATACAGCTCGCGCATGTTTTACGCTGCTCATTGCGTATAGTGTCACAAAATTCGACAGAAACGTAGCCTATAGTTCTAATGATCGAAGTTTGAGCTATGAAGCCTGTAAGGATCTTTGACAGTGTTGCTCATCCTGTCAGCTGATCAGGGTGTGTGTCGGTAGGCACAAAGTATGTGTAGGTCTACTGCAGCTATGGTCGGCAGGTAGCTTAGTGGTTAAGAGCGTTGTGCCAGTAACTGAAAGGTCGCTGGTTCTAATCCCCGAGCCGACTAGGTGAAAAATGTGTCGATGTGCCCCTGAGCAAGGCACTTAAGCCTAATTGCTCCTGTGAGTCGCTCTGGATAAGAGTGTCTACTAAAATGTAAAAAAAAAAATCAGATACAGTTGTAGGACCTATATCTTTCTTGTGTTATTACATAAAGCGACGGTTGTTGTGTATGGTTGCATTTCAGATAAATTTTTGTAGATATGAACAGTAGTAGGACCAATGAGTGTACAAAACATTAGGAACACCTTCCTAATAATGAGTTGCACCCCCCTTTTGCCTTCAGCCTCAATTCGTCAGGGCATGGACTCTACAAGGTGTCGAAAGCGTTGCACAGGCATGCTGGCCCATGTTGACTCCAATGCTTCCCACAGTTGTGTCAAGTTGGCTGGATGTCCTTTGGGTGGTGGACCATTCTTGATACACACGAGAAACTGTTGTGTGTGAAAAACCCAGCAGCGTTGAAGTTCTTGACACAAACCGGTGCGCCTGGCACCAACTACCATACCCCGTTCAAAGACACTTAAATATTTTTAAGTCTTGCCCATTCACCCTCTGAATGGCACACATAC
This sequence comes from Coregonus clupeaformis, assembly GCF_020615455.1. Taxonomy (NCBI): domain Eukaryota; kingdom Metazoa; phylum Chordata; class Actinopteri; order Salmoniformes; family Salmonidae; genus Coregonus; species Coregonus clupeaformis. Next base: position 42,807,207 of record NC_059218.1, on the reverse strand, counting down.
ACAATCCATGTCTCAATTGTCTCAAAAATCCTTCTTTAACCTGTCTCCTCCCCCTGACTGAAGTGGATTTAACAAGTGACATCAATAAAGGATCATAGCTTTCACCTGGATTCACCTGGTCAGTCTACGTCATGGAAAGAGCAGGTGTTCCTAATGTTTAGTCCACTCAGTGTCCCTAATGTTTAGTCCACTCAGTGTCCCTAATGTTTAGTCCACTCAGTGTTCCTAATGTTTAGTCCACTCAGTGTCCCTAATGTTTAGTCCACTCAGTGTTCCTAATGTTTAGTCCACTCAGTGTTCCTAATGTTTAGTCCACTCAGTGTACCTAATGTTTAGTCCACTCAGTGTTCCTAATGTTTAGTCCACTCAGTGTTCCTAATGTTTAGTCCACTCAGTGTCCCTAATGTTTAGTCCACTCAGTGTACCTAATGTTTAGTCCACTCAGTGTCCCTAATGTTTAGTCCACTCAGTGTACCTAATGTTTAGTCCACTCAGTGTACCTAATGTTTAGTCCACTCAGTGTCCCTAATGTTTAGTCCACTCAGTGTCCCTAATGTTTAGTCCACTCAGTGTCCCTAATGTTTAGTCCACTCAGTGTTCCTAATGTTTAGTCCACTCAGTGTCCCTAATGTTTAGTCCACTCAGTGTCCCTAATGTTTAGTCCACTCAGTGTTCCTAATGTTTAGTCCACTCAGTGTACCTAATGTTTAGTCCACTCAGTGTCCCTAATGTTTAGTCCACTCAGTGTCCCTAATGTTTAGTCCACTCAGTGTACCTAATGTTTAGTCCACTCAGTGTCCCTAATGTTTAGTCCACTCAGTGTCCCTAACGTTTAGTCCACTCAGTGTTCCTAATGTTTAGTCCACTCAGTGTCCCTAATGTTTAGTCCACTCAGTGTACCTAATGTTTAGTCCACTCAGTGTCCCTAATGTTTAGTCCACTCAGTGTCCCTAATGTTTAGTCCACTCAGTGTACCTAATGTTTAGTCCACTCAGTGTTCCTAATGTTTAGTCCACTCAGTGTACCTAATGTTTAGTCCACTCAGTGTTCCTAATGTTTAGTCCACTCAGTGTTCCTAATGTTTAGTCCACTCAGTGTTCCTAATGTTTAGTCCACTCAGTGTTCCTAATGTTTAGTCCACTCAGTGTACCTAATGTTTAGTCCACTCAGTGTTCCTAATGTTTAGTCCACTCAGTGTACCTAATGTTTAGTCCACTCAGTGTACCTAATGTTTAGTCCACTCAGTGTACCTTGTGTTATTAGAGCTCTAAAGCAATATGAGTTGAGCCCCCCCCCCCCCCCCCACCGCATAGATTTAAAATGCCCCCTGAAGACGGCCTGTCACACACACATACACACACACACACACACACACACACATACACACACACACACACATCCTGGAGTCAGGCCAGTCCATCCCTTTACAGCAGCTGTGATGTGTCTTAGCAGGGGATTGTCAGGAACAAGGTTGCTACCCACCACCCCTTTACACAAACACGCACACACACACACACACACACACACACACACACACACACACACACACACACGTTCCACAGTGGATGACAGACAGGGGGTCTCCTTACAAAGTCGTCATGCTGCCTTCCACACTGTTACATGCATCTGAATTAATTTAAAGTATTTTATACGTTGTATTACACCGGGCTGAACTACACTCCCAATGTACATTTACATTTTACATTTTAGTCATTTAGCAGACGCTCTTATCCAGAGCGACTTACAGTTAGTGAATGCATACATTTTTATTGTATTTTATAACAAGATACTAGGTCTAACCTGCTGTGAGATGACTGCTCCTCACCAAAGGGGCGTGACAAAGTTTTTCGGAAAGCTCTGGGAATTGAGCTTTGAAATCCGTTCAAAGTTAAGATTAGAATTTTGATTACAACATAGGGTTTTAGTTGTCTTTGACGGAATAGCCTACAATGTTTTTTCAGCTCAGATTTACTCACGGCTCAACGGCTGCAGGACAGGAGAGAAGAAAGAATATAGGATTATATTCACTACATCACCAGCAGTATGTGGACACCTGCTCGTCCAACATCTCCTTCCAAGATAATGGGCATTAATATGGAGTTGGTCCCCCCCTTTGCTGCTATAACAGCCTCCACTCTTCTGGGAAGTCTTTCCGCTAGATGTTGGAATATTGCTGCAAGTGCATTAGTGAGGTCAGGCACTGATGTTGGGCGATTAGGCCTGGCTCGCAGTCGGCGTTCCAATTCATCCCAAAGGGTGTTCGATGGGGTTGAGGTCAGGGCTCTGTGCAGGCCAGTCAAGTTCTTCCACACCGATCTCGACAAACCATTTCTGTATGGACCTCGCTTTGTGCCCGGGGGTATTGTCATGCTGAAACAGGAAAGGGCCTTCCCCAAACCGTTGCCACAAAGATGGAAGCACAGAATCGTCTAGAATGTGATTGTATGTTGTAGCGTTAAGATTTCCCTTCATTGGAACTAAGGGGCCTAGACCGAATCATGAAAAACAGCCCCAGACCATTATTCCTCCTCCACCAAGCTTTACAGTTGGCACTATGCATTGGGGCAGGTAGCATTCTCCTGGCATCCACCAAACCCAGATTCGTCCGTCGGACTGCCAGATGGTGAAGCGCAATTCATCACTCCAGAGAACACTTTTCCACTGGTCCAGAGTCCAATGGCGGCAAGCTTTACACCACTCCAGCCGACGCTTGGCATTGCGCATGGTGATCTTAGGCTTGTGTGTGGCAGCTCGGCCATGGAAACCCATTTCATGAAGCTCCTGATGAACAGTTCTTGTGCTGAAGTTGCTTCCAGAGGCAGTTTGGAACTCAGTAGTGAGTGTTGCAACTGAGGACAGACTATTTTTACGTGCTACGCGCTTTAACGCTTCGGCGGTCCCGTTCTGTGAGCTTGTGTGGCCTACCACTTCAGCCGTTGTTGTTGCTCCTAGACGTTTTCACTTCACAATAACAGCACTTACAGTTGACCAGGGCAGCTCAAATGACTTAGGCTGGGTAAAGTTGCCCCTAGACGAATAACGTTGTACGACCAATCACCGGAGGACGGGAAGATGGCGGAAGTGGTTGATGAGTTCGAATTAAGCAGAGCGTCGAGTAAATTTGGGGAAGACGAATGTTCTGAATGGACTACAGTAGAATGAAAAACAGGAACAAAAAAGGAAATTGTCCAAAATTGGAGTGGAGGAAACGTGTGTAAATGATAATGATTCGCTTCTTGTTCGGGTGCGTTTCCTGAGTAAGGACGCATATGTGGGAAACCCGTTTGAGGTGTCAAATGGTGAAGTATGCAAAGTGAAGTCTGTCACAGAGTGGTGTTATTCTGATTAATTGGATTTCTGAAGAGATTCCAGTGGGCCTCAAAAGAATCCGGACAACAGAAGTGTTTTGTTTTTATGAACATCGGAGTGGAGCACCCGTCAAAGGAGACATCTCAGGGGTGACGACCGATGTTCCGGTTGAATACCTGAAGTGAATTCCTGGTGTGGTTGGTGCCCGGTGTCTGACCCGCTGGGTGAATGTAGAAAAAGAAGAAAGTCTGTCAGCCCTGTTGTTTTTTTTGTTGATAAAGAGCAATTACCTGAATGTGAAGCGTGTGAAGCTTGGTTATGTAAGATACGCCATAATATATTTCGTCCCCAAATCACTGCAGTGTAAGAATTGTAAAGGATTTGGCAATGTTTCAAGTGTATGCAGACAAACAGAGCATACTGAAGAACGGTGTGTAGAAGGACGACGGTGTTGCGATTGTAATGGGGATCATGATCCCGAGTTCCTGTAGTGCCCTGTAAGGGTGAAGGAGATTGAGGTGGCAAAAGTTAGAGCGGTCACTCGAATCTCCTACGCGGAAGCGATTTTAAAATAATTGAGAAAACAAGTGATGCTAGTGAAGAGATGGTAGTGGATACTCCACAGCCTGTAGTAAATGTCTGCTGCCAGTCAAAAGATACCCTGTGTGTTAAAAATATGGATTTAGTTGCGTTCATTGCCACAGTTATAAACTGTACAGCACAAGTCTCAAAGAAGTCAAAGAAACAAGACATTATCCCGGGTTCCCCTTGAGCCTGTGTAGTGATCAGATCTGTTTTATTTATTTATTTTTAACAGAAAAGTTTGTGATTTATTTATTTAGTCGTTTTTTGGCAGTTGAGTTTTTTGGGGGGAAATCCTGTCTCCATCCGGTATAGTAGGGGGTGGGATGCACATTACATTGTGTGATCGCCAAGATACCATAGAAGAAGAAGAAAGGCAGATCTAGCAGGGCAGAAATTTGACGAACTGACTGTGCCACGTTGAAAGTCACTGAGCTCTTCAGTACTGCCAAGGCTAGGGGAAGCTTTTCCCTAAAGTAAATGTAATTAAATTGCCAAAAATTATATAGCCTAATTAGCCTACTCCTGTCTATACAGAAATAAATACAATAATTCAAAATAGGCTATTAAAGCATGATTTGGCCACAGAGGATATTTAGCTTCTTTAAAAAAAAAAAAAAGTTGTGGATTGTTTTAAATCGCATTGCCTACAAACGGAAGGAAAGGCGGCGAGCGCAATTTGGGGAGACTATCGTTGAGTTGCGACTGTCTGTGAAAAGTAGAGGCCCTCACTACATATTCGTCGCCAAACCCACTGGCTCCAACACCCAACCGTAGTATGCGCTCCAGCAGGTATATCTCACTGGTCATCCCCAAAGCCAACACCTCCTTTGGCCGCCATTCCTTCCAGTTCTCTGCTGCCAATGACTGGAACGAACTGCAAAAATCTCTGAAGCTGGAGACACTTATCTCCCTCACTAACTTTAGGCGTCAGTTGTCAGAGCACCTTACCGATCACTGCACCTGTACACAGACCATATGTAATTAGCCCACTCAACTACCTCATCCCCATATTGTTATTTATTTCGCTCATTTGCACCCCAGTATCTCTATTTGCACATCATCTTCTACACATCTATCACTCCAGTGTTAATACTAAATTGTAATTATTTTGCACTATGGCCTATTTATTGCCTTACCTCCATAACTTACTACATTTGCACACACTGTATATAGATTTTCTATTGTGTTATTGACTGTACGTTTTGTTTACCCAATATGTAACTCTGTGTTGTTGTTGTTTTTATCGCACTGCTTTGCTTTATCTTGGCCAGGTCGCAGTTGTAAATGAGAACTTGTTCTCAACTGGCTAACCTGGTTAAATAAAGGTGAAATAAATAAATAAAATAAACTAGGTGGTGACATTATGTCAAAATTAGGGGTGTAACGATTCGTTTTAACAACGATTCGATTTGTATCACGATTCGTGGTTGTCAATACGATTCAAGGACGATATTGGTTCATTTTGAACGATACGATCCGAAACGATTCAGTGACTTGAAATCGATTCAGTAACCTTTTAGCCAAAAATTCAACCAGTGTGACTGAAATAAATACCTGGATACTGGACAGTGCAGGTGAAGTTTCCTAGATTCCTGTTTCTTGTAAGGACCGCAATGGTGGCTTGATAATTTCTCGCTCGTCGGCTTCTCCTCTGTCGTCCGCCATGCTATGTTTTGTTGTCTTTACGCCTTTGCGCTGCTGCTGGCGCGGGGCGATGACGTCACGGATAGGCAGACTGAATCGAGTAATGTTTAAAGCCTTTATCATTAAAAGTGCTAAGAAAAAACATCCATATAAAGTCTGACGTGCTTAAATCCAATGGGTTATTTCCTAGTATCGATACAATCGATTTATTACATTTTAAAACTATGTTAGATTGATATATGTTGTCCAAAAGGCCAACTCGCCGAGCACAGATCGATGTAGTTGGATCATAGGAATATAAATCGATACATCGATGTAGTAGATGGATCGTTACACCCCTAGTCAAAATGCAACAATGTTGTAGAAGATGTATTTTCACTACCAAGCTCTGTACAGTCTGCCTCTTTAGGTTACAACAAGCTGTTAAAGGTTAATAATGACACCTGTGAAAACTTGAGAATTGTGGCAAAGGGATTTATTTACGCCTTGAGATAGATCAGAAGACAGGGTTTTATATTAGTTCAGATATTGGGCAAAATGCCAGAGAAGACAAGGGAAAAGGTATACACGTTTTTCATAGATTTTATTTCACTTCCCTAAGGTTACATAGGATGGGATTGTGTGTGTTGGCAATGTGAAGGGGCAAAAGGAACCCTCCTACATGCACTGTGGGTTAGCCTGGTTGTGCACCCCCTATGGGACAAAGCCTTACAGTGCATGGCAGATGGCGTGTGATCCCAGGTACCTAGGTCACCAAGACTGTGTCTGTTGAGTGACAAGTCTGAAATAAGAGGGATTAACCAGTCAAAATGTAAAATATAATGTTGAGGTATTGTGTTATGGCTGGTCTGAAACATTGTGTCTGTGTTAAGGCTGGTCTGAAACATTGTGTCTGTGTTAAGGCGGGTCTGAAACATTGTGTCTGTGTTAAGGCTGGTCTGAAATATTGTGTCTGTGTTAAGGCTGGTCTGAAACATCGTGTCTGTGTTAAGGCTGGTCTGAAACATTGTGTCTGTGTTAAGGCTGGTCTGAAACATCGTGTCTGTGTTAAGGCTGGTCTGAAACATTGTGTCTGTGTTAAGGCTGGTCTGAAACATTGTGTCTGTGTTAAGGCTGGTCTGAAACATTGTGTCTGTGTTAAGGCTGGTCTGAAACATTGTGTCAGTGTTAAGGCTGGTCTGAAACATTGTGTCTGCGTTAAGGCTGGTCTGAAACATTCTGTCTGTGTTAAGGCTGGTCTGAAACATTGTGTCTGTGTTAAGGCTGGTCCTGAAACATTGTGTCTGTGTTAAGGCTGGTCTGAAACATTGTGTCTGTGTTAAGGCTGGTCTGAAACATTGTGTCTGTGTTAAGGCTGGTCTGAAACATTGTGTCTGTGTTAAGGCTGGTCTGAAACATTCTGTCTGTGTTAAGGCTGGTCTGAAACATTGTGTCTGTGTTAAGGCTGGTCTGAAACATTGTGTCTGCGTTAAGGCTGGTCTGAGCCAGTGTTCACGGAGTGGATGAATATGTTGTTAAAAACAACATGATATAAAATCATGTTAGCAAAGAGACTCCAAAAAGATACGGGAACGATTCCTGTGTTTCCTTAAGGGCACATTAAAGACTATCATGGCCATGAAATAGCAGATAATTTATCTGGAAAAAATATCCCTATGTATTTGTGTTTTTTGTTTTGTTTAATGAGTTGGTTGTTTTCTGTTAAAGTGAAATACATTTCCCCCAAAATACAAAATACCATTTTGTTTATAGCGGTTCACAATTTTGTGGCCCCCTCACCTTACATTGGTATCAAAAGTCTGATGGCACTATGGTGTGATAAGAGCATCTGCTAAATTAACTACACTGAGTATACCAAACGTTAGGAACACCTTCCTAATATTGAGTTGCACCCCCCTCTTTTGCCCTCAGAACAGCCTCAATTCATCGGGGCATGGACTCTACAAGGTGTCGAAAGCATTCCACAAGGATGCTGGCCCCATGTTGACTCCAATGCTTCCCACAGTTGTGTCAAGTTGGCTGGATGTCCTTTGGGTGGTGGACCATTCTTGATACACGTAGGAAATTGTTTTGGGTGAAAAACCCAGCAGCGTTGCAGTTCTTGACACAAACCGGTGCGCCTGGCACCTACTACCATACCCCGTTCAAAGGCACTTAAATATTTTGTCTTACCCATTCACCCTCCGAATGGCACACATACACAATCCATGTCTCAATTGTCTCAAGGCTTCAAAAAAAATCCTTCTTTAACCCGTCTCCTCCCCCTTCATCTACACTGACCTGAAGTGGATTTAACAAGTGACATCAATAAGGGATCATAGCTTTCACCTGGATTCACCGGGTCAGTCAGTGTGTTCCAGACGCTCTTATCCAGAGAGACAGTTCATTCAACTAAGGCAGATAAACAACAATATATCACTGTCATAGCAAGTAAGAAGGTTCTGTAACGGTAACTGAGAATGTCGTTGCTGTTCGGCCAGCTACGTGTATTTTAATTAAATACAGTACTTTGCAAAAGTATTGTATATTTAATTTTTTATACATTGGTCTTTGGGGTATTTAGTCATTTACACCCATCCCTGAGTATAGTACAGTACAACGCTATGGCGTGTACAACACAATGTTTAGTACCAACCACATAGTCGTATCAATCTGGTTCACCCCATGGTGAGATCTACAATGCAACTCCTCTTGGGGATATTACAGTACAGTAATACTTTTGATTACACAAGAAGTGATGGGAGGGAGATGATACATCATGCATGACTTGTCTGAAATACTGGTTAACTGTTAGTACCCCCCGTGCACACAGTTAGACTGGTCCCAGATCTGTATGTAGTTTAACTCTCTATGATAATGCCGAAGTGATTACAGGTTACAGAAAGGGGGAAGAGAGAGAGAGAGAGAGAGAGAGAGAGAGAGAGAGAGAGAGAGAGAGAGAGAGAGAGAGAGAGAGAGAGAGAGAGAGAGAGAGAGAGAGAGAGAGAGAGAGAGAGAGAGAGAGAGAGAGAGAGAGAGAGAGAGAGAGAGAGAGAGAGAGAGAGAGAGGGCCGAGCGTTAAGGATTGCAACACCCGCTCCGCCTCACATGTCGACACAGAAAACACCTACACACGTTATGTTCTTCAAATTAATTTATATTCAAAGTCCTATTTTCCTAACCTTAAACCTAACCCCTTACCCTAATTCTAACCCTAATTGTATACCTAACCCTAAGCTTAAAATAGCCTTTGTCCTCATGGGGAGAAGTTTCTTTGTTTTACTTTCCTTGTGGGGACTTTTGGGGATTTTAGGTCCCCACAAGGAAATAAGAACCAACCAACCCACCCACACACACACACACTCCCCACTACCACAGTCCAAAGGCCATAGTTTGTTTAGAGAGTGAGATGGCGGTCTGCCAGATCAGGTCACAACCCGCTTGGCTACCAGACGACTTACTTTTATTAGGCTAACCTTCATTTAAACCAGGAAGTCCCGTTCACATAAACATCTGGCATTGGAGGCACTTCCAGTTGCTTTCCAAATGGCACCCTATTCCCTACGAAGTGCCCTACTTTAGACGAAGACCTAATGGCACCCTATTCCCTACGAAGTGCCCTACTTTAGACGAAGACCTAATGGCACCCTATTCCCTACGAAGTGCCCTACTTTTGCCCATGGCCCCACATTTTAATCTGTGAATTCACCTGGTTTCACCACCACCTTTAACCTTTAACCTCCCCCCCTTCCTCTCCAGGCGTGAACTGCTGGCAGAGCTGGTGGAGGAGGAGTTTGTTGCCGTGGAGATGGTCTGTCTGGAGGATGAGTTCCGTGTCCTGTCGGAGGAGAACGCCACGCTGCTCAACGTCCACACTGAGCGCGCTCAGCAGCTGGAGACGCTCAGCTCCACCAATCAGAATCAGACAAGCCAGGACAGCTCCGCCACGTGACCCCTGAATTCGACTTGACCCCAAGAGAGACGATGACCTCGCTCGAGACCTTCCAACTGACGCTACGGCCCGTATTCCAAAAGTACTGATCTTGGATCAGTTCCCTTCTGTTCATATATTAATATTTATTATGATCTAAAATGCCAAACTGATCCTAAATCAGCACTCTTTTTGGATATGGGCCCTGATAACATTACTACCGGTAGCTGTCAAGTCCTTGTTTCCTCTGTCCTTGTTTCCTCTGTCCTTGTTTCCTATGACTTTGTTTCCTCTGTCATTGTTTCCTTATCTCCTTTCTAAGAGCATTGGAGAAGAGGATACAAGGTCCCTCGCTTGGACCTTCTCTTCCAATGCACTTTGAGGGGAACTAAGGACCAGGGTTGGGGCCAATTCCATTTCAATCCCAGTCAGTTCAGGAAGTACACTGAAATTCTAACTCAAATTCTCTTCATTGCGTTTCAATGAGCAAAATCTGGAATCGGAATTTGGTTTTCTTTCTGAATTGAAATGGAATTAACCCCAACCCTGCTAAGGAAACAAGGACAGAGGAAGCAAGGACTTAGTAGTAGTAGTAGGCTCTGTGAGTCTCTGGGCTTGTGGAGACATACAGGTGGTGTGATGTGGTCCAAAATGTTTTCAGGGGGGCTCCCCCCCCCCCTCTCCCCCTTTCCTCTCCCCTCTCTTCCTCATCCTCCTCCCCTCCATGCAAGGACCTAAGGGATCCTGTCCTTGTTATTAAAAGGAGGAGTGGGCTAGTCAGAATGACAATGTGCTGGTTTTTATGGTAGTTCCCTGTAGAGCGTCTGCTAAATGACGTAAATGTAAATGTAAATGTAGTAACTGCTACTAGCTGTGGTGAGGAAAACACTAATGACAATGACGCACTCTGTATGTGGCACAATAAAGTTCTCTATTATGAATAAATAAATACATTTTATGTGGGTGTCCGTCAGCATGATCATTCAGTTTCATTTCCTGTAGAATGTCTGCTTATTATGACCTCACTACATGGCAACACTTCACTACCAAGGAATAAGGAACTGTCTGTTTCGCAATGACATTTAATCACTCCAGGATTGTGAAACCAACCATCATCTGTTAGTATTATTTATGACTCTCTCTCTCTCTCTCTCCCCTATTGACTCTCACTTTCTCTCTCTCTCTCCCTCACTATTCCCCCCCTCTCTCTTGCTTTGCCTCTCTCTCTCTCTCTCTCTCTCTCTCTCTCTCTCTCTCTCTCTCTCTCTCTCTCTCTCTCTCTCTCTCTCTCTCTCTCTCTCTCTCTCTCTCTCTCTCTCTCTCTCTCTCTCTTTACCCCTCTCTCTCGCTCTCTCTCTCTCTCATCAACTCATATGGTTGTAGCACTCAAGTACACCAAGCCTGCCATACCTTGGGTATCTTCTAACTCCCCAGGTGAATAACTGTATAATGCCAGTGGAGGAAGGGACCGTAGCAGGTGAATAACTGTATAATGTAAATAATTATTTTAAGAATGTGAAATGTCAGAATAAGAGTAGAGAGAATTATTTATTTCAGCTTTTGGAAATTGCTCCCAAGGATGAACCAGACTTGTGGAGGTCTACCATTTTTTTTCTGAGGTCTTGGCTGATTTCTTTTGATTTTCCCATGATGTCAAGCAAAGAGGCACTGAGTTTGAAGGTAGGCCTTGAAAATACATCCACAGGTACACCTCCAATTGACTCAAATTATGTCAATTAGCCTATCAGAAGCTTCTAAAGCCATGACATCATTTTCCTGAATTTTCCAAGGCAATTTTTAAAGGCACAGTCAACAGTGTATGTAAATTTCTGACCCACTGGAATTGTGAAATAATCTGTCTGTAAACAATTGTTGGAAAAATTACTTGTTTCATGCACAAAGTAAATGTTCTAACCGACTTGCCAAAACTATAGTTTGTTAACAAGAAATTTGTGGAGTGGTTGAAAAACGAGTTTTAATGACTCCAACCTAAGTGTGTGTAAACTTCCGACTTCAACTGTAAATCTGTCTCGGACAAGGTGACTTTTATCAATATATTTGGCTCTATTTACTCTCAGATTTGAAAATACTAATTAGCATCAAAGTTCTACATATCTACAAATCCCTGCAAGCTCCTGCATGAGAGAGAGTTGAAAACAACAGGTCTGGGACCGGTCAGGCTGTCACGGTTTCGGCCGAGGCGGCTCCTTCTCCTTGTTCGGGCAAGCTTCGGCGGTCGTCGTCTCCGGAGTACTAGCTGCCACCGTTCGATGCTTCATGTTTGATTGGTTTTGTCTGTTTGTCACACCTGTTTATTGTTTAGTGTTCATTAGGCACCCTATTTAGTTCTCTTGTGTTTGGTGTTGTGTGTAATTGTTCTACTGTCACGTGTTGTTGTTTGGTCCTCTGTATTGTGCTCTCTTATTTTCGTGTTGTGTAAGAGAGTCCTGCACGTTGTGCGTACTTACTTTGGACAGTCTAGTGTGCGTTTGTTTTCGCCTGTGGCCTGTTGCCGTGTTTGGCGTGTACTACGGACTTCACTAAAGACATTTGGCTTTGAATCTCTGTGTCCTGCGTGTGATTCCACGTTCCACTACACTCCACCTTGACAGAATTACACACCATCTTATGGAATCAGCAGGAGCACCCGCACCCCCCGAGATCATGGAGGAGCGCCTTCGTGGTCAGGAGGATCGCATCAACCAAATCGGGCACGCCCTAGACCGAGTGATGAACACCCTCCATCGATGGGAGACCAGCGGGGTACCCACACCCCCACCTACCGCACCATCACCATGGGTCAGCCCGCCCGTCCAACTACCGGAACCCAGTGGAATTCGGCTCTCGCTCCCGAGGGCGTACGACGGCACCGCTGCCGGGTGTCAGGGGTTCCTGTTACAAGTGGATCGGTTCTCGAAGGCCTGTCGTCTCCTTCCCATGCCGGGTCTTCCTACTGCCCTACAGACCGATGAGGCTCTATTTACTCACGTCTTCCGGCATTACACTAATGAACACTAAACAATAAACAGGTGTGACAAACAGGTGTTTGTAGCTCAATTGGTAGAGCATGGCGCTTGTAACGCCAGGGTAGTGGGTTCGATCCCCGGGACCACCCATACGTAAAAATGTATGCGCACATGACTGTAAGTCGCTTTGGATAAAAGCGTCTGCTAAATGGCATATTATTATTATTATTATTATTACGGGGTACCCGAGGATATAGTGTCTGATCGAGGCCCCCAGTTTACCTCCAGAGTCTGGAGAGCGTTTATGGAACGGTTGGGGGTTTCGGTGAGCCTTACCTCGGGTTACCACACGGAGAGTAATGGGCAGGTCGAACGTGTCAACCAGGATGTGGGTAGGTTTCTGAGGTCATATTGCCAGGGCCGGCCGGAGGAGTGGGCGAGATATGTGCCCTGGGCCGAGATGGCACAGAACTCTCTCCGCCACTCCTCCACTAAACTAACCCCTTTCCAGTGTGTGTTAGGGTACCAGCCGGTTCTGGCACCTTGGCATGAGAGCCAGATCGAGGCCCCTGCGGTGGATGAGTGGGTGCGGCGCTCGGAGGAGACGTGGAACGCTGCACACGTCCATCTGCAGCGAGCCATCCGTCGACAGAAGACGAGCGCCGACCTCCACCGCAGTGAGGGGCCAGTGTACGCACCTGGAGATCGAGTCTGGCTCTCAACCAGAAACCTGCCCCTCCGCCTGCCCTGCCGGAAGCTGGGTCGGCGGTTTGTGGGGCCTTTTAAAGTCCTGAGGAGATTGAACGAGGTGTGTTACAGGTTACAACTGCCCATTGATTACAAAAATATTAACCCCTCGTTCCATGTGTCTCTCCTCAGGCCGGTGGTAGCTGGTCCACTCCAGGACTTTGAGATAGAGGAGACTCCTCCGCCCCCGTTGGACATCGAGGGGGCTCCGGCATACACTGTTCGGGCCATCCTAGATTCGAGACGCCGGATGGGGGGTCTCCAATATCTCGTGGAGTGGGAGGGGTACGGCCCGGAGGAGCGGTGCTGGGTGCCGAGGAGGGACATCCTGGACCCGTCTCTTCTGACCGAATTCCATCGTGGTCATCCTACGCGCCCTGCTCCGCGTCCTCCTGGTCGTCCCCGAGGCCGGGGGCGGCGCACGGCTGGAGCCGCGCGTCAAGGGGGGGGGGGGTACTGTCACGGTTTCGGCCGAGGCGGCTCCTTCTCCTTGTTCGGGCAGGCTTCGGCGGTCGTCGTCTCCGGAGTACTAGCTGCCACCGTTCGATGCTTCATGTTTGATTGGTTTTGTCTGTTTGTCACACCTGTTTATTGTTTAGTGTTCATTAGGCACCCTATTTAGTTCTCTTGTGTTTGGTGTTGTGTGTAATTGTTCTACTGTCACGTGTTGTTGTTTGGTCCTCTGTATTGTGCTCTCTTATTTTCGTGTTGTGTAAGAGAGTCCTGCACGTTGTGCGTACTTACTTTGGACAGTCTAGTGCAGGGGTGTCAAACTCATTTTAGCTCAGGGGCCACATGGAGGAAAATCTATTCCCAAGTGGGCCGGACCGGAAAAATCATGGTATATATAACTTAAAAACAACAACTTCAGATTGTTTTCTTTGTTTTAATACGATCAACATACAACATAAAGCTGGAGCCTGAGGACAGTGTGTCCAAAATAGTACAAGCACAACATCACTATTAATCATAAAACACGTCAAGTTTATTTGAAAATTCTAAAGAAAAAGAACACACAAACACACAATGCCTCAGTGATTAACAGAACTGTTTCACAGATCACAGAACTATATCAGGGTGTCATTTCTCAGGAAGAAATGTAGATAAAAATAATGAAATCCTGTTCCCCAAACAAGTGCAAGAACCACAGAGTCAAGAACAGGTTAAATATACAAATAAAATAAAATCAATTAAAAACAATAGCACATCAACATAAAAACATATAAACATAAAGCTGGAGCCTGAGGACAGTGTCCAAAAGCACAACATCACTATTCATCATAAAACACCTCAAGTTATTTGAAAGTTCTGAGGACAAAGAACACACAAACACACAATGCCTCAGTGATTCACAGAACTATATCACAGATCACAGAACTATATCAGGGTGTCATTTCTCAGGCAGAAATGTAGATAAAAATAATGAAATCCTGTTCCCCAAACAAGTGCAAGAACCACAGAGTCAAGAATAGGTTAAATATACAAATAAAATAAAATCAATTAAAAACAATAGCACATCAACATAAAAACATATAAACATAAATCTGAAAGCGTTGCTCAAACAGTCCAGTTATTTTATCTTTGAACCGCTTCATGTCTGCCACATGTTGGGTCGCGCACACATTTTTCAGACAGGGGAAGTGAGCTGCATCACCACCGGCAAGTTGCGTCTCCCACAATGACAGCTTCAACTTGAAAGAACGTATGCTGTCATAATACTGCGTGACAACTTTGTTGCGCCCTTGCAGCTGTTTGTTCAAGTTATTCAGGTGCTCTGTAACATCCACCATAAATGCAAGGTCCGGCATCCATTCTGCGGAATGAAATTCTAACACTGGTTTGCCCTTTTCTTCCATGAACTGTTCAATTTCTTCTCGTAAATCAAAGAAACGCCTCAGCACAGCACCTCGGCTTAACCATCTTACCTCAGTTATCCATCTTTAATGACTTGCAACACAAAGCCTCCTGGTGCAAAATACAGTGAAAAGTCAAAAAATCACGTCCTCCATTTGCAGATTGCACTTTCTCTCTGAACTTTGTCACAACGCCTGCTTTTTTCCCGATCATTGAGGGCGCACCATCTGTAGCCAGGCTGACAGCGCGGGACCAGTCCACTCCGACCCTGTCCAGCGCGCCGACGAGTGCGGTAAAAATATCAGCTGCTGTCGTTGTATCTGTCATCGGCACCAACTCCACGAACTCCTCGGTGACGGTCAATGTGTCATCAACTCCGCGGAGGAAAAAATTGCCAGTTGTGCAACATCTGTAATGTCCGTGCTTTCATCAATTGCAACCGAAAACGCAATAAATTACTTTACTTTTTGCTTCAACTGGCTGTCCAAATCCACTGAAAGATCGGAAATCCTGTCTGCAACTGTGTTTCTTGTCAGGCTGATATTTGCAAAAGCCTGCCGCTTTTTAGGGCACACAATCTCCGCTGCCTTCATCATGCATGTTTTAACAAATTCACCCTCACTAAATGGTTTGAAGCCACTGCGATTTCATTAGCAATGAGGTAGCTAGCTTTCACTGCAGCGTCACTGATGTCTCGGCTGTGAGTAAACACAGACTGCTGTTTCTTCAGACCCGCCAACAGTTCATTTACCTTCTCTCATCTCCGCTGTCCTTGAAAGTTGTCATATTTGTCGGCATGAAGACTCACATAGTGGCGACGAAGGTTATATTCTTTCAGCACTGCAACATGCTCTGAACACACCAAACATACAGCTTTCCCATTCAATTCCGTGAATAAATAGGATGACCATTTTTCTTGGAACACTCTGCACTCTGCGTCCACTTTTCTCTTTTTTGACAGAGACATATTGGGGCAATGAGGGTGCCAAAGCACATAATGTTAAAAGTAGAAGCCGTAATAAATATCGCGGGCAAAACAAAGTAGCTCATTGGCTGCACGTGCTTGACCTACTTGCTCTGCCCCGGTATAAACAGTTTGCTTGCTTAACACAATTGCTATTGCGCCATCCAGTGGACGCAATTGGAACAGCATTTTATTTTATTGAAAAATTGCAGCGCACATTTTTTTTTTTTTTAATCATCTCGCGGGCCGGATTAAACCCGTTTGCGGGCCTGATCCGGCCCGCGGGCCGTACGTTTGACACCCCTGGTCTAGTGTGCGTTTGTTTTCGCCTGTGGCCTGTTGCCGTGTTTGGCGTGTACTACGGACTTCACTAAAGACATTTGGCTTTGAATCTCTGTGTCCTGCGTGTGATTCCACGTTCCACTACACTCCACCTTGACACAGGCTTCCATAAACGCAAGCAGAAGAGTTGAAACTGGAGCAGCAGCACAACCAGGTGGACTGGGGACAGCAAGAAGTCATCAGGCCAGGTTGAACTAAATGTAGTTAAAATTAGATAGTTATTCCAGAGATTCTTACCTTTGCCTCGATTCAGCAGTCTCATCCAGAGCATCATGGCGTTTGTAGTTCTGTATGATAGCCACATTAGAAGCTAATTAGCATTTCATATTTTTTTTGGGTGGGGGGGGTAAATACAGGCAAATATATTAATAAAAGTCTCCTTGTCCGAGAGAGATTTACACGGTTATCAAAACGTCACGCCAGTGTAAGCCTACACAAAACACAGCCCTTATTTAAAGTGTTTCTAAAATCCCCTATGAAAAACATGAATGGTGGAAAAACTATTGGAACATTTCCCTGTTTGACCGCTAGGTTTTATGGGTACTCATATTGTGGTACTCTGTACTCATTTGCAGAGAAAAACAATGATTCATTTGTTTGATAAGATTACAGATTTTCTCAGGAGAGCCCATTTCAAATTCAGGGACCCCCCATTTGGTCCTGACCCCAGGTTTGCTAAACACCCATCAATAACGACCAACCATGGCACTAATTGCCTGGATGTGGACATGTTTGAGCAGCAATACACTGCCAACATTTAGCTACTTTGCTTGCAAAGTATTACAGCTTGCTAATAATGATTAGCTAAATTACTGTATGGAGAAGAAACTAGCTACACTAACGATGTTTGCTATTATTAGCTAATGTTATAAAGGCTAGCCAACATAGCTAGCTAACAATGTTGATGACAGGATAACAGCTAGTTAATAACAATAGCTAGCTAGCTTGAAGATAATGAACATAGCATGTAATTTAGCAACACATGTTAGCCAGCCAGTTAACTAGCTAGCTAGTACATTATCTTCAAGCTCCAGACTATCCCCGTCATCGTCATCCTCATCATCGGTGTCTGCGCTATCCAGGACCACCGATAGATGGGTTGTTGGTCGAACGCCTAACACACTGTCCAGAACATAAAAAAAGTGGACATGCAACCCTTCCATTCCCGCTCCGATTGTTATCGTCTTTTGCCTTCTTGTACACCCATTGAATTGTTGAATCTTTCGCTGGCACTGGAGCGCCGTATCCTTTCCCCTCCATCTTCCTGGCTATGCCCTCATACATGGCCATTTTCGGTAACTACTGTCAAGTAGTGTCTGACAACAAGGTTTGGTCTCCAACTCTCTCCAAGGTCTCCTACCATTGTCGTCCATTTTATTAGCTAGCTAGCGGCCTTTCAAGCAGAGAGGCGATCTTTCCTTCAAGTGCAACAGTAAAGTTGGCGGCAGAAAAGAAAACGGAAGTTGTCACATGACGCGTTACACACTGTTGGACCTATCAGTAGCCTGACTGCATCCAGACGGAGGAAAAAAATCTGTCCCTGACCAGCCAGATCTGAACACAATCAGACCACAATGCAACTTTTGTGCATCTAGACCTGTCTTTTCAATGCGATCATCGCAGAAGTCGCATGTGTACAAAACATTATGCAAAAGGCATAAGGGAGGTGTGCAACTCAATATTAGGAAGGTGTTCTTAATGTTTTGTACACTCAGTGTGAGCGTGTAGTGGCCTAAAGGACATTTAAATCCTCTCTCTGTTAAACACACACACACACACACACACACACACACACACACACACACACACACACACACACACACACACACACACACACACACACACACACACACACACATACACACACACACACACACACACATACACACACACACACACACACACACACACACACACACACACACACACATACACACACACACACACACACACATACACACACACACACACACACACACACACACACACACACACACACACACACACATACACACACACACACACACACACATACTCACACACACACACACACACACACACACACACACACACACACACACATACACACACACACACACACACACACTCACACACACACACACACACACACACACACACACATACACACTTGATCAAAGGAACTCCATTCACAAAATCCATGTCAAACACTAACTAGTATGCCCTGAAATCTTAGAGAGAAATAGTAATGGTGCCTTTTTGTAGGCACTAACTCCGCCATGGTTCGCTGGACAATGGACTACAAAGGGAAACCCAGCTGCGGGCTGCCCAGTGACGCGAGCCTACCAGACGGGCTAAATGCCTTTTTTATGCTCGCTTCGAGGCAAGCAACACTGAAGCATGCATGAGAGCACCAGCTGTCCCGGACGACTGTGTGACCACGCTCTCCATAGCCGATGTGAGCAAGACCTTTAAACAGGTCAACATTCACAAGGCCGCAGGGCCAGACGGATTACCAGGACGTGTACTCCGAGCATGCGCTGACCAACTGGCAAGTGTCTTCACTGACATTTTCAACCGGTCCCTGACTGAGTATGTAATACCTACATGTTTCAAGCAGACCACCATAGTCCCTGTGCCCAAGAACACTAAGGTAACCTGCCTAAATGACCTCCGACCTGTAGCACTCACGTTGGTAGCCATGAAGTGCTTTGAAAGGCTGGTCACGGCTCACATCAACACCATTATCCCAGAAAACCTAGACCCACTCCAATTCGCATACCGCCCCAACAGATCCACAGATGACGCAATCTCAATCGTACTCCACACTGCCCTTTCCCACCTGGACAAAAGGAACACCTATGTGAGAATGCCATTCGTTGACTACAGCTCAGCGTTCAACACCATAGTGCCCACAAAGCTAATCACTAAGCTAAGGACCCTGGGACTAAACACCTCTCTCTGCAACTGGACCCTGGACTTCCTGACGGGCCGCACCCAGGTGGTAAGGGTAGGCGTGCTCAGTCCCCTCCTGTACTCCCTGTTCCCCCATGACTGCGTGGCCAAGCACGACTCCAACACCATCATTAAGTTTGCTGACGACACAACGGTGGTAGGCCTGATCACTGACAACGATGAGACAGCCTATAGGGAGGAGGTCAGAGACCTGGCAGTGTGGTGCCAGGACAACAACCTCTCCCTCAACATGAGCAAGGCAAAGGAGCTGATTGTGGACTACAGGAAAAGGAGGGCCAAACACGCCCCCACTCACATCGATGGGGCTGTAGTGGAGCAGGTTGAGAGCTTCAAGTTCTTTGGTGTCCACATCACCAACAAACTATCATGGTCTGAACACACCAAGACAGTCGTGAAGAGGGCAGGACAAAGCCTTTCCCCCTCAGGAGACTGAAAAGATTTGGCATAAGTCCCCAGATCCTCAAAAAGTTATACAGCTGCACCATCGAGAGCATTCTGACTGGTTGCATCACTGCCTGGTAACTGCTCGGCATCCGACCGTAAGGCGCTACAAAGGGTAGTGCGTACGGCCCAGTACATCACTGGGGCCAAGCTTTCCGGCCATCCAGGACCTATATACTAGGCGGTGTCAGAGGAAGGCCCTAAAAATGTCAAAGGCTCCAGTCACCCAAGTCATAGACTGTTCTCTCTGCTACCGCACGGCAAGTGGTACCGGAGCGCCAAGTCTAGGTCCAAAAGGCTTCTTAACAGCTTCTACCCTCAAGCCATAAGACTACTGAACAGCTAATCATGGCTACCCGGACTATTTGCATTGCTAGGCTAGCAGGCCAAGGGCTAGTAGGCCTTAGGCTATAGGGAATAGCACACAGTAGTATGAACAGTAAGGGCAAGTTAGCATCAGCGTTGGCAGCTACAAAGGCTAACATGCTAACAAGTGGCCATGTTGGATGTGGCTATGACCATATCAGGAAGTGACCGGGCTGTGAGGATGTCACTGGTCGGCCATTTTAGGAAAGGATATACAATGACATGACTGGCAGCCATCTTGGCCATATGGGTAGATTTTCCCTCATGGCTGAACACAAAGGTAAACAGAACTATGCCAAAGGGCAGACTGTGTGAAGTATGTAACATTGGATTACAGAAGGAGGCATTCCTGACATAGACAGATGTTAAGGAAGGAAGCATATAGCATATACTAACAAAGCAATAACAGAATATAATATGTATACAGACCAAATACACACAAACCCCTAACAAAAATCCACTTACTGATTGACGCACTAACACATGGTTGGGGAAGTCAAGGGAAGGCTTGTCCGTTCAGGAAAGATGACGAGATGTAGTGACTCAATCACGGACACGCTTACTGACAGTTGTGGCTGCTTTCGCGTGATGTATTGTTGTCTCCACCTTCTTGCCCTTTGTGCTGTTGTCTGTGCCCAATAATGTTTGTACCATGTCTTGTGCTGCTACCACGTTGTGCTGCTGCCATGTTGTGTTGCTACCATGTTGTTTTCATGTTGGGTTGCTACCACGATGTGTTGTCGTGTGTTGCTGCCATGGTATGTTGTTGTCTTAGGCCTCTCTTTATGTAATGTTGTGTTGTCTCTCTTGTTGTGATGTGTGTTTGGTCTTATATTTATTAATATACACTACCAGTCAAAAGTTTGGACACACCTACTCATTCAAGGGTTTTTCTTTATTTTTACTATTTTTTACATTGTAGAATAATAGTGAAGACATCAAAACTATGAAATAACACATATGGAATCATGTAGTAACCAAATAAGTGTTAAAAAAATCAAAATACATTTTATATTTGAGATTCTTCAAATAGCCAACCTTTGCCTTGTTGACAGCTTTGCACACTCTTGGCATTCTCTCAACCAGCTTCATGAGGTAGTCACCTGGAATGCATTTCAATTAACAATTCTTCAAAGTTAATTTGTGGAATTTATTTCCTTCTTAATGCGTCTGAGCCATTCAGTTGTGTTGTGACAAGTATATCTGACCAAATTATGAAAGACAAGCATTGTAATTTTGAATTCCGTAAAGTGAATGCGGAAGAGGTGAAAGAAGTATTGCTGTTTATCAACAATGACAAGCCACCGGGGTCTGACAACTTGGATGGAAAATTACTGAGGATAATAGCGGACGATATTGCCACTCCTATTTGCCATATTGTCAATCTAAGCCTACTAGAAAGTGTGTGCCCTCAGGCTTGGAGGGAAGCAAAAGTCATTCCGCTACCTAAGAATAGTAAAGCCCCCTTTACTGGCTCAAATAGCCGACCAATTAGCCTGTTACCAACCCTAAGTAAACTATTGGAAAAATGTGTTTTGGACCAGATACAATGCTATTTTACAGTAAACAAATTGACAACAAACTTTCAGCATGCTTATAGAGAAGGACATTCAACAAGCACAGCACTTACACAAATGACTGATGATTGGCTGAGAGAAATTGATGATAAAAAGATTGTGGGGGCTGTTTTGTTAGACTTCAGTGCGGCTTTTGACATTATCGATCATAGTCTGCTGCTGGAAAAACATACGTGTTATGGCTTTACTCCACCTGCCATATTGTGAATACAGAGTTACCTGTCTAACAGACACAGAGGGTGTTCTTTAATGGAAGCCTCTCCAACATAATCCAGGTAGAATCAGGAATTACCCAGGGCAGCTGTCTAGGCCCATTACTTTTTTCAATCTTTACTAATGACATGCCACTGGCTTTGAGTAAAGCCAGAATGTCTATGTATGAAGATGACTCAACACTATACACGTCAGCTACTACAGCGACTGAAATAACTGCAACACTTAA
This sequence comes from Coregonus clupeaformis, assembly GCF_020615455.1. Lineage (NCBI taxonomy): Eukaryota > Metazoa > Chordata > Actinopteri > Salmoniformes > Salmonidae > Coregonus > Coregonus clupeaformis. Next base: position 42,785,105 of record NC_059218.1, on the reverse strand, counting down.
GAAAGAGTTGCAGTTAGTTTCAGAGTGGGTGATAAGAAATAAGTTAGTCATAAATATTTCCAAAACTAAAAGAATTGTATTTGGGACAAATCATTCACTAAACCCTAAACCTCAACTAAATCTTGTAATAAATAATGTGGAAATTGAGGTGACTAAACTGCTTGGAGTAACCCTGGATTGTTATCTGTCATGGTCAAAACATATTGAAGCAACAGTAGCTAAGATGGGGAGAAGTATGTCCATAATAAAGCGCTGCTCTACCTTCTTAACAACACTATTAACAAGGCAGGTCCTACAGGCCCTAGTTTTGTCGCACCTTGACTACTGTTCAGTCGTGTGTTCAGGTGCCACAAAAAAGGACTTAGGAAAATTGCAATTGGCTCAGAACAGGGCAGCACGACTGGCCATTGGATGTACACAGAGAGCTAATATTAAGTTGAGGAGAGATTGGCTTCATCACTATTTGTGTTAACGACAGGTGTTGACGTGTTGGGTGCACCGAGCTGTCTGTTTGAGCTACTGGCGAACAGCTCGGTCACCCATGCATACCCCACAAGACATGCCACCAGAGGTCTCTTCACAGTCCCCAAGTCCAGAACAGACTATGGGAGGTGCACAGTACTACATAGAGCCATGACTACATGGAACTCTATTCCACATCAGGTAACTGATGCAAGTAGTAAAATATGATTTTAAAAAACGGATGAAAATACACCTTATGGAACAGCGGGGACTGTGAAGCAACACAAACATAGGTGCAGACACATGTATACACACACACACGATAACATGCGCACTACACACACACACGTACACATGGATTTTTATACTGTAGATATGTGGTAGTGGTGGAGTAGGGGCCTCAGGGATCCCTAATAAATACAAATACAAATGCAAAGGGTGGCTACTTTGAAGAATCTCAAATATAAAATATATTTTGATTTGTTTAACACTTTTTTGGTTACTACATGATTCCATATGTGTTATTTCATAGTTTTGATGTCTTCACTATTATTCTACAATGTAGAAAATAGTAAAAATAAAGAAAAACTGTTGAATGAGTAGGTGTGTCCAAACTTTTGACTGGTACTGTATATATACATATACACTACCCGTCAAAAGTTTACTGTTTACTTTAAGGTACTGTATATATTGTAATGTACTTTAACACATTTATGTTGTGCTTATAAAGGCATTATGAAGCCTTTATAAGCTGAACGTCATTAAAAGCGGGACAGGTGACTATTTTTACTTATTTATCTTTAAAAGGTTCAATATCAGGGGATATCTTTATCTACATATTTCTGGATATCTGACATTTTATTAGATATAAGGAGTAGGCATGTTCCAGTTACGTATGTTCTTAATTTCATATATACGAAGCTAGGATATTCTCCGTAATAGGACAGTTTCTACATGCATCCGATCCGGACCTCTGAAATCTCCCTGCTACCAGGGAGATATCTGGGGTGAGATACGTTCAAGACACGCACCTGATGAAATATTCTAACTCCAGAAAGGGTACGTGTTAACATGCTGACATACACTCACCTGGACATTTTATCAGGTACACCCCCCTGTTCACGAAAATGGATCGCCCCTACAGACGGTGAGTCATGTGGCTTGCTATATCAAGCAGACAGGCATGGAGGCATTCAGTTACTTTTCAATTGAACGTTAGAATGGGCAAAACGAGTGACCTAAGCGACTTTGAGCGTGGTATGATCGTCGGTGCCAGGCGCGCCGGATCCAGTATCTCAGAAACAGCCGCCCTCCTGGGCTTTCCACGCATGACAGTGTCTGGGGTTTACCGAGAATGGAGCGACAAACAAAAAAAACATCCAGTCAGCGGCAGTCCTGTGGGCGAAAACAGCTCTTTGATGAGAGGTCGAAGGAGAATGGCAACAATCGTGCAAGCTAACAGGCGAGCCACAAACGGCTAAATAACTGCACAGTACAACAGTGTGCAGAACGGCATCTCGGAAAGCACAACTCTGCTATCTGTAGTCATTACCTGATCATTTATGTATTTGTATATTTAACAAATCCATAATTTCAATAGATATCCTTACATGAAATGTAATATTCATCCTCGTATGTCTGATCGAAAATTGGCTAAATCTGCGCCCAAATAATTTTACCCGTTCAGGCCCCGAAAAATCATTGTGCTTCTTCACATGAAGGTGACATATCTTTGCATACATTTGCACCACATTCAGTAGTAGGCTATACAAGGCACGGAAATGCAAACTTCGTCATATTTAATCCAAGTTGCTATTTCCAAAGCATATCTTTGCTATTTCTGTTTAGAAAATGCAGCATAGCAAATCCCCAATCGCAACCCGTTTTCTGGAAAGATGCAAAAGTAGGCCAGTGTGCACGCAATTTTTATTTTTTATTAATTTAACTGAAAATAAAAGTTGCCCACCTTAAATACCCCCCCCTAGTTCTAGTTACTAAGATACATTAAACATCTGAAATGAGTTACTCACCTTAGCGTTAACTTCTTTCAGGTAACGGTATTTTCTTCTCACGTCTCAGTTTCTCCAGTTGTCAGAGCGACCACACCGTTTACACACTAATTTGTGGCTCCAGAAAATGTCATTCTTGTTGCTAGGCTACCAGTTACAGTGCTTTTTGCTTGCGGTTTGTGCACACCTTTATCCAGAGGGAATACAAAAATTATAATGTCTGAAAGAACGATATGGATTTAATATTTGTCAAATTATTGAGCATTTCCTCAACTCAAATAATCAGAAATTGTCCTTATTTAGCATATCAAAATGCATATCTAGATCCTGATATGGACCTCAGTCAAGAGCATATGCATTGTATGTGCTGATAAAATATACTATGTAGGCCTACTGTCAGTATTTGTCATCAAATAGAGAAAATAAGATGTCCACATAGGCCTATCTCAGGATATCTAATGAGTCAATATCCGGCCATACCATGCATGAAAGAAAAATATGTACAGTGCATTCGGAAAGTATTCAGACCCCTTGACTTTTTCCACAATTTGTTACGTTGTTTGCAAACTTATAAAAAATAAAAAACTGAAATACCTTTTATTTACATAACTATTTAGACCCTTTTCTATGAGACCCGAAATTGAGCTCAGGTGCATCCTGTTTCTATTGATCATCCTTGAGATGTTTCTACAACTTGATTGGAGTCCACCTGTGGTAAATTCAATTGATTGGACATGATTTGGAAAGGCTCACACCTGTCTACATCAGGTCCCACAGTTGACAGTGCATGTCAGAGAAAAATCCAAGCCATGAGGTCGAAGGAATTGTCCGTAGAGCTCTGAGACAGGATTGTGTCGAGGCACAGATCTGGGGAAGGGTACCAAACATTTCTGCAGCACTGAAGGTCCCCAAAAACACAGTGGCTTCCATCATTCTTAAATGGAAGAAGTTTGGAACTACCAAGACTCTTCCTAGAGCTGTCCGCCCGTCCAAACTGAGCAATCAAGGGGAAGGGCCTTGGTCAGGGAGGTGAACAAGAACCCGATGGTCACTCTGACAGAGCTCCAGTTCCTCTGTGGAGATGGGAGAACCTTCCAGAAGGACAACCGTCTCTGCAGCACTCCACCAATCAGGACTTTATAGTAGAGTAGCCAGACGGAAGCCGCTCCTCAGTAAAAGGCACATGACAGCCCGCTTGGAGTTAGTCAAAAGGCACCTAAAGGACTCTCAGACCATGAGAAACAAGATTTTCTGGTCTGATGAAACCAACATTAAACTCTTTGGCCTGAATGCCAATCGTCACGTCTGGAGGAAACCTGGCACCATTCCTACGGTGAAGCATGGTGGTGGCAGCATCATGCTGTGGAGATGTTTTTCAGGGGCAGGGACTGGGAGACTAGTCAGGATCGAGGGAAAGTACAGAGAGATCCTTGATGAAAACCTGCTCCAGAGTGCTCAGGACCTCAGACTGGGGCAAAGGTTCACCTTCCAACAGGACAACGACCCTAAGCACACAGCCAAGACAACGCAGGAGTGGCTTCGGGACAAGTCTCTGAATGTCCTTGAGTGGCCCAGCCAGAGCCCGGACTTGAACCCGATCTAACATCTCTGGAGAGACCTGAAAATAGCTGTGCAGTCCCATCCAACCTGACAAAGCTTGAGAGGATCTGCAGAGAGGAATGGGAGAAACTCCCCAAATACAGGTGTGCCAAGCTTGTAGCGTCATATCCAAGAAGACTCAAGGCTGTAATCGCTGCCAAAGGTGCTTCAACAAAGTACTGAGTAAAGGGTCTGAATACTTATATAAATGTGTAATTTCAGTTTTGTATTGTTAATACATTTGCAAACATTTCTAAAAACCTGTTTTTGCTTTGTCGTCATTGGGAATTGTGTGTAGATTGATGAGGTAAAAAACAATGTAATCCATTTTAGAATAAGGCTGTAACGTAACAAAATGTGGAAAGAGTCAAAGGGTCTGAATACGTTCCGAATGCACTGTAAATATCTCCTGTGAATCGATAAAAAGGCAGACACATTTTGAGGATTGATCGAAAATATCCACATTTATTTAATGGTCCTTTATCTGGCTTCCGTACGTTGGTGTTTTTGGTGGGCTGTGGAAGCAGAGTGCTTGTGGTAAATGGTCTTGGCCCGTCTGCGGTGTACGGCCAGCTGGATAAGACTGCCATATGTGTATGGCTCGTAGACCTTAACCACCAACCGTTTGGACCTCTTGGAGAAGATGTGTTACCATTTTACACAGTGTGAAAGGGAGGTAGGGCAACATGCCTTTGTTGGTAATGCTGTCAACCCACTGGGACCTAAGTGTTTAGAGACAGACAGGCGTATTGTTTAGGGACAATGAGTGACATTGGGAGCTGCTTTTGAGAGAAAAGCTCAGTCAATAAAGTCAATGGGCTGGGGGGGCAGCAGAATGTGTGAAAAGTCTTAACTCATTTTCATGCTTGTTTGCACAGCCAGGCACACGACACCAGAGGGGCATGATGACAAACGCTTAAAAAAGAAATGCCCAGTGAAGTTCTGAGATGACTGTGTGTTGGTCAACAACGGCATGAAGCAGGTGTGTTGGCACGCCGCTTCTACCTAGCGGGGCGGTATCTGCATTCACTATGAATGCTGGACTTTGTGGATCACTATGAGCCGACGAATTCACAGGGAAGTTGAAACTTTTTTTCCGCGATTCTACCAGTGAAATGAAAAAAATGTGTTCGTTCTAGTTTGTGGTTTGGATAATGTTGATGTTCATGACGAAAACATAATGTTGTTAATATAGTAATGACTTAATGCTGTGGCAGAGCCAGGGTGAAATTCCCCTTTAAAAGCCAGCAGCAGTCCTTTGCAACACAGTCACCCTCCAAAAACGAACCATGTTTGGTTAGTAGAGACCCTACTGCAGGGTTCTTCAATTCCGGTCCTGGAGGGCCGAAACACCTCTGTTTTTCATCCTCTCCTTCTAATCAGGGGCTAATTCAGACCTGGGACACCAGGTGAGTGCAATTAACTACCAGGTAGAAATAAAAAAACAGAAGTGATTCGGCCCTCCAGGACCGGAATTGAAGAACCCTGCGCCTACTGAGTATTTTCCCACACCACTTTAGCTGAGACATGTAGAAAAGTTATCTACAGGGCAAGATTTTTTATTTTATTTATTTTATTTCACCTTTATTTAACCAGTTGAGAACAAGTTCTCATTTACAACTGCGACCTGGCCAAGATAAAGCAAAGCAGTGCGATAAAAACAACAACAACACAGAGTTACATATGGGGTAAACAAAACGTACAGTCAATAACACAATAGAAAATCTATATACAGTGTGTGCAAATGTAGTAAATTATGGAGGTAAGGCAATAAATAGGCCATAGTGCAAAATAATTACAATTACAATTTAGTATTAACACTGGAGTGATAGATGTGTAGAAGATGATGTGCAAATAGAGATACTGGGGTGCAAATGAGCAAAATAAATAACAATGTAAATAACAATATGGGGATGAGGTAGTTGGGTGGGCTAATTACAGATGGTCTGTGTACAGGTGCAGTGATCGGTAAGGTGCTCTGACAACTGATGCTTAAAGTTAGTGAGGGAGATAAGAGTCTCCAGCTTCAGAGATTTTTGCAATTCGTTCCAGTCATTGGCAGCAGAGAACTGGAAGGAATGGCGACCAAAGGAGGTGTTGGCTTTGGGGATGACCAGTGAGATATACCTGCTGGAGCGCATACTTGTCCTGAGTGGCGCAGTGGTCTAAGGCACTGCATCGCAGTGCTAGCTGTGCCACTAGAGATCCTGGTTCGAATCCAGGCTCTGTCGTAGCCGGCCGCGACCGGGAGACCCATGGGGCGGCACACAATTGGCCCAGCGTCGTCCAGGGTAGGGGAGGGAATGGCCGGCAGGGATGTAGCTCAGTTGGTAGAGCATGGCATTTGCAACGCCAGGGTTGTGGGTTCGATTCCAGTATAAAAATAAATAAAAATGTATGCACTCACTAACTGTAAGTCGCTCTGGATAAGAGCGTCTGCTAAATGACTAAAATGTAAATGTAAATGTAATACTACGGGTGGGTGTTGCTATGGTGACCAATGAGCTAAGATAAGGCGGGGATTTGCCTAACAGTGATTTATAGATGTCCTGGAGCCAGTGGGTTTGGCGACTAATATGTAGTGAGGGCCAGCCAACGAGAGCGTACAGGTCACAGTGGTGGGTAGTGTATGGGGCTTTGGTGACAAAACGGATGACACTGTGATAGACTACATCCAATTTGCTGAGTAGAGTGTTGGAAGCTATTTTGTAAATGACATCGCCGAAGTCAAGGATCGGTAGGATAGTCAGTTTTACGAGGGCATGTTTAGCAGCATGAGTGAAGGAGGCTTTGTTTGCGAAATAGGAAGTCGATTCTAGATTTAACTTTGGATTGGAGATGCTTAATGTGAGTCTGGAAGGAGAGTTAACGGTCTAACCAGACACCTAGGTATTTGTAGTTGTCCATATATTCTAAGTCAGACCCGCCGAGAGTAGGGATTCTAGTCGGGCGGGCGGGTGCAATTAGCGTTGGATTGAAGAGCATGCATTTAGTTTTACTAGTGTTTAAGAGCAGTTGGAGGCCACGGAAGGAGCTCGTTTGGAGGTTTGGCATTGAAGCTCGTTTGGAGGTTTGTTAACACACTGCGTAGAGGTGGATCTGAGAGTCACCAGCAGCAAGAGCGACATCATTGATATACACAGAGAATAGAGTCAGGCCGAGAATTGAACCCTGTGGCACCCCCATAGAGACTGCCAGAGGTCCAGAAAACAGGCCCTCCCTCAAAATACCAGTGCCAACATAGTATTTTTTCCATTATTGGTCTTAATTTGTATTTCTTAAACCATCATATTTAAAATATTAATTTTCTGAAATTAATTATTTCCTTTTCTTGTTGGCACAATAAAAGTGGCTATTGATTCAAATTAATTATATTTTGAATTAGTTATCCACGTTGCAGTATTTTGAAATGCAACCTTTTATTTTGAAGGTTTCTTCATTACCATACAAAGTGACGTCATCATTTGTGCTTCTTGGCAGAATACTAGTTTGAAAAGTCATATGACTGTGGTTCCGCATAATTGGCTACAGTCATCAACAACAGTCGACGTTGCTTTCGGGAGGTTTAATCTGAGTTTGGAGTTCTCACACTGAATATGTCAGCCTCATAAACCTGTTTTGGATTTCAGCTCGTCGTCGTCCTAGGATAACCAATGTCAGGTTAGTTCTATTTATAGTTGTACTTTTGTTTTGGGAAACACGTGATGCGTCGGATCTCGTATCGCACAAAGTTTATTTGTTTTGGAGGTTGGTTGATTTGTCCGTTTTTAGGCGATACAATCTTACACATTTGTTGTGTTTGCCTTAGTATTAACAATGTCCATTATTGGAAATATCACTTAAATTATGTGACAACGTGCTACGGTAAAACTAGTTAACATGATTTCTAGTTTTGAAACATATGCCAGACAGGCTAGACAGAGGGTGTGACCAACTCACGACGTTTTACAAATTTGTTGATTTGACAAAAACGGCTAACACCTGTGTAAAAATTATTCTTTATTCCCATGCGTGTCAAATGAAAGCTAAGAGTATATTTGAGAAATTAAGGCATGTTACATTTAAGTCATTTAGCAGACGCTCTTATCCAGAGCGACTTACAGTTAGTGAGTGCATACATACATTTTTCATACTGGCCCCGCATATACACACACACACGTTTAATTTTTCAACAATTTTCCATGCTAAAAATGTAGAATAAGCAAAGGCTTTGATTTTTGGTCAAACAGATTGAAAAAGGGGTCTTAGACAACATCTACCTTAAAAAATGTATATTGAAATACATCAAAACACAATGTTGAAGTAAAGCCCCCTGCCAACTAATATCAACACACATATTTAGTTTTGGAGAAATTATTTGACTCCCTCCAGTTAAATGTCACCGCTTGTAACGCCAGGGTAGTGGGTTCGAGCCCCGGGACCACCCATACGTAAAAATGTATGCGCACATGACTGTAAGTCGCTTTGGATAAAAGCGTCTGCTAAATGGCTTATTATTATTATTATTATTATTCTGGCTCTTATTGACCCCCTTTCCATTTACTGTAACAAGCAGACAGACCACCTGACAGCCATTGAAAAATAGTTGAGATTTGGTCAGTCCGCCCTGGCCGGACAAAATCTGAACCAATCATAGACATTACAGTAGAGTACTAGGGTAGAGTTTAAAATCTGAACCAATCACAGTAGAGTTTTAAAAAGAGTAATAGACAGGGTAAAGTGACCCAGCATCAGGATAGATAATAATAAGGTATTTGAGGTAGATGTGTACATGAAGGCAGGGTAAAGTGACTAGGCATCAGGATAGATAATAATAAGGTATTTGAGGTAGATATGTACATGAAGGCAGGGTAAAGTGACTAGGCATCAGGATAGATAATAATAAGGTATTTGAGATAGATATGTACATGAAGGCAGGGTAAAGTGACTAGGCATCAGGATAGATAATAATAAGGTATTTGAGGTAGATATGTACATGAAGGCAGGGTAAAGTGACTAGGCATCAGGATAGATAATAATACGGTATTTGAGGTAGATATGTACATGAAGGCAGGGTAAAGTGACTAGGCATCAGGATAGATAATAATACGGTAGTTGAGGTAGATATGTACAGTTGAAGTCGGAAGTTTACATACACTTAAGTTTGAGTCATTTAAACTCGTTTATCAACCACTCCACACATGTATTGTTAAGTCGGTTAAGACATCTACTTTGTGCTTGACACAAGTAATTTTTCCAACAACTGTTTACAGACAGATTATTTCACTGTATCACAATTCCAGCGGGTCAGAAGTTTACATACACAAAGTTCACTGTGCCTTTTTAAACAGCTTGGAAAATTCCAGAAAATGATGTCATGGCTTTAGAAGCTTCTGATAGGCTAATTGACATCATTTGAGTCAATTGGAGGTGTACCTGTGGATGTATTTCAAGGCCTACCTTCAAACTCAGTGCCTCTTTGCTTGACATCATGGGAAAATCAAAAGAAATCAGCCAAGACCTCAGGAAAACAATTGTAGACCTCCACAAGTCTGGTTCATCCTTGGGAGCAATTTCCAAATGCCTGAAGGTACCATGTTCATCTGTACAAACAATAGTAAGCAAGTATAAACACCATGGGACCACGCAGCCGTCATACCGCTCAGGAAGGAGACGCGTTCTGTCTCCTAGAGATGAACGTACTTTGGTGCGAAAAGTGCAAATCAATCCCAGAACAACAGCAAAGGACCTTGTGAAGATGCTGGAGGAAACAGGTACAAAAGTATCTATATCCACAGTAAAACAAGTCCTATATCGACATAACCTGAAAGGCCGCTCAGCAAGGAAGAAGCCACTGCTCCAAAACCGCCATAAAAAAGCCAAACTACGGTTTGCAACTGCACATGGGGACAACGATCGTACTTTTTGGAGAAATGTCCTCTGGTCTGATGAAACAAAAATAGAACTGTTTGGCCATAATGACCATCGTTATGTTTGGTGGAAAAAGGGGGTCGCTTGCAAGCCGAAGAACACCATCCCAACTGTGAAGCACGGTGGTGGCAGCATCATGCTGTGGGGGTGCTCTGCTGCAGGAGGGACTGGTGCACTTTACAAAATAGATGGCATCATGAGGAAGGAAAATTATGTGGATATATTGAAGCAACATCTCAAGACATCAGTCAGGAAGTTAAAGCTTGGTCGCAAATGGGTCTTCCAAATGGACAATGACCCCAAGCATACTTACAAAGTTGTGGCAAAATGGCTTAAGGACAACAAAGTCAAGGTATTGGAGTAGCCATCACAAAGCCCTGACCTCAATCCTATAGAACATTTGTGGGCAGTACTGAAAAAGCGTGTGCGAGCAAGGAGGCTTACAAACCTGACTCAGTTACACCAGCTCTGTCAGGAGGAATGGGCCAAAATTCACCCAACTTATTTTGGGATGCTTGTGGAAGGCGACCCGAAACGTTTGACCCAAGTTAAACAATTTAAAGGCAATGCTACCAAATACTAATTGAGTGTAACTTCTGACCCACTGGGAATGTGATGAAATAAATAAAAAGCTGAAATAAAATCATTCTACTACTATTCTGACATGTCACATTCTTAAAATAAAGTGGTGATCCTAACTGACCTTACAGGGAATTTTTACTAGGATTAAATGTCAGGAATTGTGAAAAACTGAGTTTAAATCTATTTGGCTAAGGTGTATGTAAACTTCCGACTTCAACTGTACATGAAGGCAGGGTAAAGTGACTAGGCATCAGGATATATAAGAGTAAAATTAACAGAGTAGCAAATGATGAGTCTAGAGTAGAGTAATGTACTGGGCATATTTACTACATTTACATTTACATTTTAGTCATTTAGCAGACGCTTTTATCCAGAGCGACTTACAGTTAGTGCATACATTATTTTTATATTTTTCATACTGGCCCCCCATGGGAATCGAACCCACAACCCTGGTGTTGCAAACGCCATGCTCTACCAACTGAGCTACATCCCTGCCGGCCATTCCCTCCCCTACCCTGGACGACGCTGGGCCAATTGTGCGCCGCCCCATGGTTCTCCCGGTCGCGGCCGGCTACGACAGAGTATTCGAACTGGATTCGAACCAGGATCTCTAGTAGCACAGCCTTAGACCACTGCGCCACTCGGGACTCTGCTTTACCCTACTGTCCAAACTTATTAAACAGACGTCTATGACTGGTTCAGATGTGGTCTGGCCCGGACCAACCAAATGTGGTCATGTTGGGGGCGGAGCTCATTAGAATAAATACCCAAATATGCAAAATAAGGATATTGCCTATTCATGATACATCACCATGACGATAATGGCATTCCTATCCATAAATGATGCATTTCAGTATAGTACGGATTACATTTAAGTCATTTAGCAGATGCTCTTATCAAGAGTGACTTACAGTCAGTGCATTCATCGTAAGATAGCTGGGTGGGCCAACCACATATCACAGTAAGTACATTTTTCCCTCAAAGTAGCTATCAGCAGAGTCAGAGCAAGTAAGAGGGGAGAAAAAAAAGGCAAGAGAGAGTGCTAGTTCATGAAAAGGTACATTATTTTATTTTTGGGGGTGCTGTGGGATTATTTAAGATACTCTGAAGGAGTGTAGGGTTTTAGGAAGATGGGCAGGGACTCTGCTGTCCTAGCTTCAGGGGGAAGTTGGTTCCACCATTTTGGGGTGCCAGGACAGAGAAGAGCTTGGACTGAGCTGCCCTCCCGTTGGGGTGAGAGGGCCAAGAGACCGGAGGTGGCAAAACAGAGTATTTGGGTTGGGGTGTAGGGTTTAAGGATAGCCCAAGTTCCTCTTGCTGCTCCGTAGGAATGTATCATGGCCTTGTAGTGGATGCGATCTTTGATTTGAAAGCCAGTGGAGTGTGCAGAGGAGCGGCGGTGACGCGGGAGAATTTGGGAAGGTTGAACACTAGGTGGGTTGAAGCGTTCTGGGTAAGTTGCAAGTGTTGGATGGCACAAGCAGGAGCCCAGCCAACAGATAGGCTAAGACTGGAGGAGATGACAAGTGCCTGGATAAGACCTGCGCCGCTTGCTGTGTGAGGATGTTGTAGAGCACGAACCTGCAGGAGCGAGTGTTTGCAGGAGCGAGTGTTTGCAGAGAACAACAGGGTGTTGTCCAGGATCACACCAAGGTTCTTTGCACTCTGGGAGGGGGGGCCACAGTGGCGTTGTCAACCATGATGGAGAGGTCTTGGAGCGGGCAGGCCTTCCTCGGGAGGAAGAGCAGCACCGTCTTGTCGAGGTTGAGCGCGTGGTGGTGGGCTGACATCCAACGGAGATATCTGCCAGGCATGCAGAGATGCGTGTCGCCATCTGGGTGTCAGAAGAGGGGAGAAGGAGAAAAGTAGTTGTGTCATCCGCATAGCAATGATAGGAGAGACCATGTGAGGATATGATGGAGCTGAGTGACTTGGTGTATAGAGAGAAGAGGAGAGGACATAGAACCGAGCCCTGGGGGACACCAGTAGTGAGAGGACGTGGTGCAGACAAAGATCCTCTCCAAGTCACCTGGTAGGAGCGGCCTGCCAGGTAGCATGCAATCCAAGAGTGTGCAGAGCCTGAGACGCCCAGCCCTGAGAGGATGGTGTCACAGTGTCGAAGGCAGCGGATAGATTTAGGAGGATGAGAACAGAGGAGAAAGAGTCAGCTTTGGCAGTGCAGAGAGCCTCTGTGATACAAAGGAGAACAGTCTCGGTTGAGTGACCTGTCTTGAAGCCCGACTGGTTCTGAGAGAGATAACGAGAGAGTTGGTCAGAGACAGCACACAAGTGTTTTTGGAAAGAAAAGGAGGGATACAGGTCTGTAGTTTGACGTCAGAGGGGTTGAGTGTTGGTTTCTTGAGGGGAGCGACTGGTCATTTTGAAGTCTGAGGGGACGCAGCCAGTGGTCAGGGAGGATTAGTGGGATAAGGCCTCCAGAGATAGGATGTGGTCGAGCGGGCATGTTGTCGGGCGGCCAGACCTCACTAGTCGCAGGATTTCATCTGGAAAGAGAGGGGAGAAAGAGGTCAAGGCATAGGGTAGTTCTGTGTGAGTGGGACCAGTGGACTCAATAGGCTGAGTGAATGAAAAGCGGATGTCGTCAACCTTTTTTTCAAAGTTGTCGGCAAAGTTGTCCGCAGAGGGGGTGGTGGATTAAAGAGGTAGGAGAAGGTGGAAAATAGTTTTCTAGGGTTAGCTTAGAGTGCTTAGCTTTGCTTAGCTTTAGAGTGATAGAAAGTGGCTTTAGCAGCAGATAGAGGAAGAGAAGGTAGAGAGGAAGAGAAGGTAGAGAGGGAGTGAAAGTATGATAGTTCCTACGGAAGTTTCGCTCTGCTGCCCGCAGCCCTTTTCTGTTAGCTCTTCAATGAGTCACTCAGCACAAGGGGAGGGCTGAGCCGGCCAGGAGGAAAGGGAACAGTGCGTGTCATAGATGCAGAAAGAGGAGAGTCAGAGGTCGAATCAGGAGACACGATGGAGAAGGATTTAGCAGAAGAGAGGGATGATAGAAGGGGAGAGAGTAGTGGGAGAGAGAGAGCAAAGATTGCGACGGCGCATGACTATCTGGGTAGGGGCTGAGTGGCTAGGGTTGGAGAAGAGGGAGACAAATGGAAACAAAGTAGTGATCAGTGACAGAGGGGGATTGCAGTGAGATTAGTAGGCGAACAGCCATCTAGTAAAGATTAGGTCATGCCTATTGCCTGCCTTGTGAGTGGGAGGGGACTGGGAAAGGGTGAGGTCAAGAGACGAGGGGAAAGAAAGAGGTGGAAATAAATTAATTGAAATCAGATGTCGGGAGGTTGAAGTCGCGAAGTACATTGTCAGGAAATGTGCTTATCAAGGTGTCAAGCTCATTGAGGAACTTTAAGGGCACCTGGTGGGTGATAGACAATGTTAAGCTTGAGTGGACAAGTGACAGCATGGAATTCAAATGACGAGATGGACAGTTGGGTGAGGGATAGAAGAGAAACTCTCCACTTAGGAGAAATGAGTAGCCCTGTGCCACCACCGAGACGACCAGATACTCCGACTAAGAGAGAACACGTAGGCGGATGAACAAAGAACAGCTGGAGTAGCAGTGTTCTCTGGGGTGATCCATCAGGGCCGCCAAAAAGTCTAGGGACTGAAAGGCACCGTTGGTTGGAGATGAACTTGACCGCATTCTTGATCGGCAGTTCCAAACGCTGCCGGAGACCAGGAATTCCACATGGGTTGTGCGTGGAGGGTACACTAAGTTAGAAGGGTTGCAGCCAAGGGGTGGGGAGCGTCTGTAAAGCCTACTGGGAGAGGAGAGAGAACAGGTACAGAAAACACACACACACACACACAGTTGACAAAGCTACAAAAGAGCAAAATGGGGTCATCAGAAAATAACTAGGGAAGATACTCAAGTCAGAGGCTTCCTTTATTTACTTCCTCCAATCTCTCCGCAGAACAATTCAGCATAATTTTGTCGACGAGGCTGACAAGCTAAAAAAAAAAAAAAAAAAGAGCAAAATGGGGTCATCAAAATCAAAATGGCTGACACGGCCGCCGCTGAGAAACCAGGGGATACTGAAGTACTAATACTAATTGCTAATTGCCTAGCAGAGGTGAAGAGCACGCCTCCCTGTACTAATTGCTAATTGCCTAGCAGAGGTGGAGAGCACGCCTCCCTGTACTAGTTGCTAATTGCCTAGCAGAGGTGGAGAGCATGCCTCCCTGTACTAATTGCTAATTGCCTAGCAGAGGTGGAGAGCACGCCTCCCTGTACTAGTTGCTAATTGCCTAGCAGAGGTGGAGAGCACGCCTCCCTGTACTAATTGCTAATTGCCTAGCAGAGGTGGAGAGCACGCCTCCCTGTACTAATTGCTAATTGCCTAGCAGAGGTGGAGAGCACGCCTCCCTGTACTAGTTGCTAATTGCCTAGCAGAGGTGGAGAGCACGCCTCCCTGTACTAATTGCTAATTGCCTAGCAGAGGTGGAGAGCACGCCTCCCTGTACTAATTGCTAATTGCCTAGCAGAGTTGGAGAGCACGCCTCCCTGTACTAGTTGCTAATTGCCTAGCAGAGGTGGAGAGCACGCCTCCCTGTACTAATTGCTGATCGCCTAGGAGAGGTGAAACCACTCCCACTCCAATACAGCCACTGATTACCAAAACAAGTCACAAATTGCCCTGCCCCTTAATCCTGGTTGGTGTGTCAACAATCATCTGCAAGTTATGAGCAGTCAGCAGTTCACACACCAAGTAGGCTACTGGGAAGACAGGAAGCACTTAAAGTAGATGGCCCTAGTTAGCAACAAGACAGCACTAGACAATAACAGATTAAGACAAATGATGCATATCACTCCTGGAGATATCAGGAGTCGTCTAGCTATAGATTGAAGCTCCCATGTAATTCCGTTACCGTATGAAAATCCACTTCACCTACTGTAGTTCAATAACCAAAATATATATTTTTAACTGAAGGTCTCATATCATAGCTGACACCCCCATACTTTCTGCAGACGTCTTTTGAATCTTAATTCGTAGCAGATATTTAAGTTTCTTGAAAAGACGTGGTCGCATTAAAAACGTAGGGAGATTTTACCGTAATTCTGTTACCAAACTTTGCATCTGCATTGCCATTTTAAATGTGTTTTTGTGAAATGTTCTGTGTAAATTGTTCAAAAGTAGTCCATAGAGTGCATAGAGTTGGTGTGTTAAACTTTGAAATCAATGTTTTTTTGTCTGGCGTACATTTTTAAATGGACAAATCTGAGTCAAAAGCGTAATTCCGTTGTAGTGGTATTGTTAGAGATGGTAAAGATAAAGATTGTTGTTGGGTCGCCAGGCAGGTATTACCCTGCCGATAGAAGAAGGAGTGAGCACCACTAACAGACACACATCAGCAGAACAGACTGACTAGAGTGTATCCTGTTGGCCAGATAGCCATTGGAGACTAGAGTGTATCCTGTTGGCCAGATAGCCATTGGAGACTAGAGTGTAGCCTGTTGGCCAGATAGCCAGTGGAGACTAGAGTGTAGCCTGTTGGCCAGATAGCCAGTGGAGACTAGAGTGTATCCTGTTGGCCAGATAGCCAGTGGAGACTAGAGTGTAGCCTGTTGGCCAGATAGCCAGTGGAGACTAGAGTGTAGCCTGTTGGCCAGATAGCCAGTGGAGACTAGAGTGTAGCCTGTTGGCCAGATAGCCAGTGGAGACTAGAGGGTAGCCTGTTTACCAGATAGCCAGTGGAGACTAGTGTGTAGCCTGTTGGCCAGATAGCCAGTGGAGACTAGAGTGTAGCCTGTTGGCCAGATAGCCAGTGGAGACTAGTGTGTAGCCTGTTGGCCAGATAGCCAGTGGAGACTAGTGTGTAGCCTGTTGGCCAGATAGCCAGTGGAGACTAGAGTGTAGCCTGTTGGCCAGATAGCCAGTGGAGACTAGTGTGTAGCCTGTTGGCCAGATAGCCAGTGGAGACTAGTGTGTAGCCTGTTGGCCAGATAGCCAGTGGAGACTAGAGTGTATCCTGTTGGCCAGATAGCCAGTGGAGACTAGAGTGTAGCCTGTTGGCCAGATAGCCAGTGGAGACTAGAGTGTAGCCTGTTGGCCAGATAGCCAGTGGAGACTAGAGTGTAGCCTGTTGGCCAGATAGCCAGTGGAGACTAGAGTGTAGCCAGATAGCCAGTGGAGACTAGTGTGTAGCCTGTTGGCCAGATAGCCATTGGAGACTAGAGTGTAGCCAGATAGCCAGTGGAGACTAGTGTGTAGCCTGTTGGCCAGATAGCCATTGGAGACTAGAGTGTAGCCTGTTGGCCAGATAGCCAGTGGAGACTAGAGTGTAGCCTGTTGGCCAGATAGCCAGTGGAGACTAGAGTGTAGCCTGTTAGCCTGATAGCCAGTGGAGACTCGAATGTAGCCTGTTGACCAGATAGCCAGTGGAGACTAGAATGTATCCTGTTGGCCAGATAGCCAGTGGAGACTAGTGTGTAGCCTGTTGGCCAGATAGCCAGTGGAGACTAGAATGCAGCCTGTTGGCCAGATAGCCAGTGGAGACTAGAATGCAGCCTGTTGGCCAGATAGCCAGTGGAGAGTCGAATGTAGCCTGTTGACCAGATAGCCAGTGGAGACTAGAGTGTAGCCTGTTGGCCAGATAGCCAGTGGAGACTAGAGTGTAGCCTGTTGGCCAGATAGCCAGTGGAGACTAGAGTGTAGCCTGTTGGCCAGATAGCCAGTGGAGACTAGAGTGTAGCCTGTTGGCCAGATAGCCAGTGGAGACTAGTGTGTAGCCTGTTGGCCAGATAGCCAGTGGAGACTAGAATGCAGCCTGTTGGCCAGATAGCCAGTGGAGACTAGTGTGTAGCCTGTTGGCCAGATAGCCATTGGAGACTAGAGTGTAGCCAGATAGCCAGTGGAGAGACAGGTTAACACACATATAACCACTAGTCATAGCACAGGGTAACCCAACCAAAAATACCTCATACAATAACAATGATTAGAGGGAATCAACAAATGATTTGCAATAATCTGTATTCATGTCCAGCTGGAGGAGTGAATGGGTATATGAAGGTGTGGGTGTAGACAAAAAACAAAAATCCTTAAAAATGGGCCAGAAAACCATAGTCACGGGAGGGGGAGAGAGGGAGGGAGGGAGGGAGGGAGGGAGGGAGGGAGAGAGGGAGGGAGAGAGGGAGGGAGGGAGGGAGGAGAGAGAGAGGGAGAGAGAGGGAGGGAGAGAGAGAGGGAGAGAGAGAGGGAGGGAGAGAGGGAGAGAGGGAGAGAGGGAGGGAGGGAGGGAGGGAGAGAGAGAGGGAGAGAGAGAGAGAGGGAGGGAGAGAGAGAGGGAGAGAGAGAGAGGGAGGGAGAGAGAGAGGGAGAGAGAGGGAGAGAGAGAGAGGGAGAGAGAGGGAGGGAGGGAGAGAGGGAGAGAGGGAGGGAGGGAGAGGGAGAGAGGGAGGGAGAGAGGGAGGGAGAGAGGGAGGGAGAGGGAGAGAGGGAGGGAGAGAGGGAGGAGAGAGGGAGGGAGGGAGAGAGGGAGAGAGGGAGAGAGGGAGGGAGAGGGAGGGAGGGAGAGAGGGAGGGAGGGAGGGAGAGAGGGAGGGAGGGAGAGAGGGAGGGAGGGAGAGAGGGAGAGAGAGGGAGAGAGGGAGGGAGAGAGGGAGGGAGGGAGGGAGAGAGGGAGGGAGGGAGAGAGGGAGGGAGGGAGAGAGAGGGAGGGAGGGAGGGAGAGAGAGGGAGGGAGGGAGGGAGAGAGAGAGAGAGAATTGTGCTGAATAATGACATTGAGATGTCGTCAACGCGTTTCCACTGCTCCAGAGTCCGATGGCGGCGAGCTTTACACCACTCCAACCAACACTTGGCATTGCGCATGGTGATCCTAGGCTTGTGTGCGGCTGCTCTGCCATGGAAACCCATTTCATGAAGCTCCTGATGAAAAGTTATTGTGCTGACGTTGCTTCCAGAGGCAGTTTGGAACTCGGTAGTGAGTGTTGCAACCGAGGACAGACGATTTTTACACGCTACGCACTTCAGAACTCGGAGGTCCCGTTCTGTGAGCTTGTGTGGCCTACCACTTTGCGGCTGAGCCGTTGTTGCTCCTTGACGTTTCCACTTCACAATAACAGCACTTACTTTTTTTTAAACATAAATACACTGTAATTTAAGCTTTTAAACTGCAACATTTTCTCTGCCTCATGGGGAAAAATGTGTAGAATTGCAGGATATTAGCTTGGAAGCAGCATGTACTGCAGACGTCGTATGTAAAACTCTTTGTAGGTCATTTTTATCTCACTTGTGTTGCTCAATAATAGGTTGGGCTACAGCTGTTTGACTGACACCACTGTTTTAAGGCAGTAGTATAAGATTGTCATAATCTTTTCTCTCTGTCTGTCTGTCTGTTTGTCTCTGTCTCTGTCTGTCTGTCTGTGTGTGTATGTCTGTGTGTGTATGTCTGTGTGTGTGTGTGTGTGTGTGTGTGTGTGTGTTTTTGTGTGTATCTTCCACAGATGTCCGTCGCCATGTCTAGTCTGGAGAGCCCACGGTCCTCTGTGTTTACCTTTGAGTCCTCAGTGCACAGCTGCCACGTGCTGCGTTGCCTGGACGACCAGCGGAGGCGTGACCTGCTGTGTGACATCACTGTGGTGGCCGAGGGGAGGAGTTTCAGGGCCCACCGTTCCGTGCTGGCCTCCTGCAGCGACTATTTCACCCACAGGGTCTCCTCCCACGCGCCACAGGGACTTGTCATCACCCTGCCTCAGGAGGTGAGAAGGGACCAAAAGCCTAGGACTTAGGAAGGAAGCTACAGTCCAGGACCACATTAGTCCACATAGGCCAGGACGATTCAGATCTTACTCTACGAGGTCCGGAGCACTGCTGGTTTCTGCTCTACCTGATAATTAATTGTGTCCCAGGTCTAAATCAGTCCCTGATTTAAAGGGAAATAATGAAAAATCAACAGTGGAACTGGCTTCCAGATCTGAATTTGACTGGTTTAGGTGTTAGCCCTCTGAGCTAATGCCTATTTAACACAAGTATTAGTATTTGTATTTATTACGGATCCCCATTAGTTTCTGCCAAGGCAGCAGCTACTCTTCCTGGGGTCCAGCAACATTAAGGCAGTTATACCATTTTACAAACATTACAATACATTCACAACAGATTTCACAACACATTAAGCGTGTGCCCTCAGGCCCCTACTCTACTACCACATATCTACAACACAAAATCTATGTGTGTGTATAGTGTGTATGTTATTGTGTGTGTGTATGCATGTGTCTGTGCCTATGTTTGTGTTGCTTCACAGTCCCCGCTGTTCCATAAGGTGTTTTTGTATCTGTTTCAATATGTTTTGACCATGACAGTCTACAATCCAGGGTTACTCCAAGCAGTTTAGTCACCTCAACTTGCTCAATTTCCACATTATTCATTATAAGATTTAGTTGAGGTTTAGGGTTTAGTGAATGATTTGTCCCAAATACAGTGCTTTTAGTTTTGGAAATATTTATGACTAACTTATTTCTTGTCACCCATTCTGAAACTGACTTCAGCTCTTTGTTAAGTGTTTCAGTCATTTCAGTCGCTGTAGTAGCTGACGTGTATAGTGTTGAGTCATCTTCATACATAGACACTCTGGCTTTACTCAAAGCCAGTGGCAGGTCATTAGTAAAGATTGAAAAAAGTAAGGGGCCTAGACAGCTGCCCTGGGGAATTCCTGACTCTACCTGGATTATGTTGGAGAGGCTTCCATTAAAGAACACCCTCTGTGTTCTTTTGGATAGGTAACTATCGATCCACAATATAGCAGGCGATGTAAAGCCATAACACAAGTTTTTCCAGTAGACTATGAGCGATAATGATTGATAATGTCAAAAGCTGCACTGAAGTCATCAGTCATTTGTGTATGTGCCGTACATGTTGAATGCTCTTCCCTATAAGCGTGCTGAACGTCTGTTGTTCATTTGTTTACTGTGAAATAGCATTGTATCCGGTCAAACACCATTTATTCCAAAAGGTTGGTAACAGGCTGATTGGTTGGCTGTTTGAACCAGTAAAGGTTGCTTCGCTATTCTTGGGTAGCGGAATGACTTTAGCTTCCCTCCAGGCTTAAGGACACACACTTTCCTGTAGGCTTAGATTGAAGATGTGGCGAATAGGATCGGCAATATAGTCTGTTATCATCCTCAGTAATTTTCCATCCAGGTTGTCAGACCCAGGTGGCTTGTCAATGTTGATAGACAACAATACTTTTTCACCTCTTTTTCACTTACTTTACGGAATTCAAAATTACAACGCTTGTCTTTCATCATTTGGTCAGTTATACTTGGATGTGTAGTGTCTACGTTTGTTGCTGGCATGTCATGCCTAAGTTTGCTAATCTTGCCATTGAAAAAAATCATTAAAGTAGTTGGCAGGCAACTGGCAGGCAGCTGAGTGGTTGGCAGGCTACTGGCAGGCAGCTGAGTGGTTGGCAGCCTACTGGCAGGCAGCTGAGTGGTTGGCAGGCTACTGGCAGGCAGCTGAGTGGTTGGCAGGCTACTGGCAGGCAGCTGAGTGGTTGGCAGGCTACTGGCAGGCAGCTGAGTGGTTGGCAGGCTACTGAGTGGTTGGCAGGCTACTGAGTAGTTGGCAGGCTACTGGCAGGCAGCTGAGTGGTTGGCAGGCTACTGGCAGGCAGCTGAGTGGTTGGCAGGCTACTGGCAGGCAGCTGAGTGGTTGGCAGGCTACTGGCAGGCAGCTGAGTGGTTGGCAGGCTACTGGCAGGCAGCTGAGTGGTTGGCAGGCTACTGAATGTTCTTTCATCACGTGAGTATAGTTTGTCTAAGAGATGAGATGAACTCCGTCAGATAGGAATGATATATACCTAGTCAACAGTAGTGTTGAGTGTGGTGAAATATAGGCTGGACTGCTGTGTCATAACCATCCTGTCCTTTTGTCTGTTTCTCTGTCCTTCTCTAAGGTGACGGTGAGTGGCTTTGAGCCTCTGCTGCAGTTTGCCTACACATCCAAGCTGCTCTTCAGTAAAGCTGACGTCATGGAGATCCGACACTGTGCCTCTGTTCTGGGTTTTAGGGATCTGGACTCGGCCTGTTTTGACTTCCTGTTGCCCAAGTTCTTCAGCAGCAGCACGTCCTCCTTCCAGAGGAAGACCTGCTGTAAGACACGGTGCAGGACACAGTCCCCCAGGGCAGAGCTTAGTGACATAGACACTAACAAGGATGTCTTAGATGATGACAAAGGGGTCAAGAAGGTGGTTTCTGATTCGCCCGTTGAACAGGATGTGGGTGGCCAACCGGCAAATGACGAGACGGGAAGCGAAAGCAAAAATCCCGCCCATCCTCCTGAAGCCAATATCCAATCAGATGGCCAGACTGACTACTCCCTGCAGTGGCCCAAGTACCGTAAATTCCAGCAGGCTTGTGGGAAGGTGAGGTTGTGTCTGGAGGTCTGTGTCCCAGAAACAAACCCTGATTCCTCAGTGGTGACGGAGGAGGGCTACCCTCTACACTTTCCCCAGTCCTGTCCACCCTGCTCCAGTGGTGGCGGCTTTAGGGAGGGTTCTGCCGTGGAAACTTCTGGAGAAAAAAACTCCTCACTTCTCTCACAGACTGACCAGGAAGGAGAGGTGGAGGAGAAGATAGGAGAGGAGGGTGATGAGGGGAAGTGGGATGAGAGAAGTAGCGAGGCAGATGAAGAGAACCTAGAGGTGTATGAGACGATAGGAGAGGGGGAGAGGGCTTCTGGAGTCGACTGGCTTAGCTCCCTTCTTCCTCTCATGGAGGTGTCCAGAGGTAGGCCCGTCAACTGTGAAGAGAGCCCAGGGTCGGGTGACGGGACAGCGGGTACACCACCACACCGATGCCCCCTGGAGGTACCTGGGCTGGGCAAGCATAGCCCTGGAGTTGTGGGGGGAGGGGTTTGTGTTCTAGGGGGTAGAGGTCACCATGAAGGGATAAATCCAGCTATCTCCAGCCAGCCACAGACAGAACAGGAGCAGGGAGGGAGAGCGAGGAGAAAGGTGGAGAGAGGGAGAGAACATGGAGGTAGCGAATGCGGAGAGGGAGAGAGGAGAGAGCGAGGACGGGAAGAGAGGAGCAGTGTGGAAAGAGAGGTGGCTGAACACTTGGCCCATGGCCTCTGGTCAGAGCTCTCCTCTCCTCCTCCCCTCGTCCAGGACTTCCTCCCTGGGACTGAGCCTGGGAACCTCCGGAGCAGCAGCCCCCCCTTGGACAGGCTCAACCAGCTGGACATCAGCTCCAGTACTGGGGACTGTCCCTTCCTCCACGGCCTGGACAGGGGGACAAAAAGAGGGACGGACAGAGGGACAGGGAAGGGGACGGACAGGGGGACAAAGAGGGGGACTGGGCTGGGGTGTGAGGGGTCATCCCAGTCAGAGAAGAGTCCCTGTGTGTCCTCCATGACCTCTGGAGACGATGGAGACTCAGACTGCTTCGACACGGAGGGAGACAGTGAGTCCTGTTCCTACAGCCAGAGGGTCAAGGAGGTGAGTCCTGTTCTATAGAGAAAGGGCTGGGTTGGAGAGAGAGCTGGGCTGGGTTGGAGAGAGGGCTGGGTTGGAGAGAGAGCTGGGCTGGGTCAAGGAGGTGAGTTACTAGAGGGAGACCGTGAGTCCTGTTCTATAGAGAGAGTGCTGGGGAGAGGGCTGGGCTGGGTTGGAGAGGGGGCTGGGTTTGGTTGGAGAGGGGGCTGGGCTGGGTTGGAGAGAGGGCTGGGCTGGGTTGGAGAGAGAGAGCTGGGTTGGAGAGAGAGAGCTGGGCTGGGTTGGAGAGAGGGCTGGGTTGGGTTGGAGAGAGGGCTGGGCTGGGTTGGAGAGGGGGCTGGGTTGGAGAGGGGGCTGGGTTGGAGAGAGAGCTGGGCTGGGTCAAGGAGGTGAGTTACTAGAGGGAGACCGTGAGTCCTGTTCTATAGAGAGAGGGCTGGGGAGAGGACTGGGCTGGGTTGGAGAGGGGGATGGGTTGGAGAGAGGGCTGGGCTGGGTTGGAGAGAGGGCTGGGCTGGGTTGGAGAGGGGGCTGGGCTGAGTTGGAGAGAGGGCTGGGCTGGGTTGGAGAGAGGGCTGGGCTGGGTTGGAGAGAGGGCTGGGCTGGGTTGGAGAGAGGGCTGGGCTGGGTTGGAGAGAGGGCTGGGTTGGAGAGAGGGCTGGGTTGGAGAGGGGGCTGGGTTGGAGAGAGAGAGCTGGGCTGGGTTGGAGAGAGAACTGGGCTGGGTTAGAGAGAGGGCTGGGTTGGGTTGGAGAGAGAGAGGGCTGGGCTGGGTTGGAGAGAGGGCTGGGTTGGGTTGGAGAGAGGGCTGGGCTGGGTTGGAGAGAGAGAGCTGGGCTGGGTTGGAGAGAGGGCTGGGTTGGGTTGGAGAGAGGGCTGGGCTGGGTTGGAGAGAGAGAGCTGGGCTGGGTTGGAGAGAGAGAGCTGGGCTGGGTTGGAGAGGGGGCTGGGTTGGAGAGAGCTGGGCTGGGTTGGAGAAAGGGCTGGGCTGGGTTGGAGAGAGGGCTGGGTTGGGTTGGAGAGAAGGCTGGGTTGGGTTGGAGAGAGGGCTGGGTTGGGTTGGAGAGAAGGCTGGGTTTGGTTGGAGAGAGGGCTGGGTTGGGTTGGAGAGAGAGCTGGGCTGGGTTGGAGAGAGAGCTGGGTTGGGGACAGGGCTGGGCTGGGCTGGGTTGAGAGAGGGCTGGGCTGGGTTGGAGAAAGGGCTGGGTTGGAGAGAGAGCTGGGTTGGAGAAAGGGCTGGGCTGGGTTGGAGAGAAGGCTGGGTTGGGTTGAGAGAAGGCTGGGGTTGGGTTGGAGAGAGCTGGGCTGGGTTGGAGAGAGAGCTGGGTTGGGTTGGAGAGAGAGCTGGGTTGGGTTGGAGAGAGAGCTGGGCTGGGTTGGAGAGAGAGCTGGGTTGGAGAGAGAGCTGGGTTGGGGTTGGAGAGAGAGCTTGGTTGGGTTGGAGAGAGCTGGGCTGGGTTGGAGAGAGAGCTGGGCTGGGTTGGAGAGAGCTGGGCTGGGTTGGAGAGGGGGCTGGGTTGGAGAGGGGGCTGGGTTGGAGAGGGGGCTGGGGTTGGAGAGGGGGCTGGGCTGGGTTAGAGAGGGGGCTGGGCTGGGTTGGAGAGAGGGCTGGGCTGGGTTGGAGAGAGGGCTGGGCTGGGTTGGAGAGAGAGCTGGGCTGGGTTGGAGAGAGGGCTGGGCTGGGTTGGAGAGGGGGCTGTGCTGGGTTGGAGAGAGAGAGCTGGGCTGGGTTGGAGAGAGAACTGGGCTGGGTTGGAGAAAGGGCTGGGTTGGGTTGGAGAGAGGGCTGGGCTGGGTTGGAGAGAGGGCTGGGTTGGGTTGGAGAGAGGGCTGGGCTGGGTTGGAGAGAGAGAGCTGGGCTGGGTTGGAGAGGGGGCTGGGTTGGGTTGGAGAGAGGGCTGGGCTGGGTTGGAGAGAGAGAGCTGGGCTGGGTTGGAAAGAGAGAGCTGGGCTGGGTTGGAGAGAGAGAGAGCTGGGCTGGGTTGGAGAGGGGGCTGGGTTGGAGAGAGAGCTGGGCTGGGTTCGAGAAAGGGCTGGGCTGGGTTGGAGAGAGGGCTGGGCTGGGTTGGAGAGAGGGCTGGGTTGGGTTGGAGAGAAGGCTGGGTTGGGTTGGAGAGAGGGCTGGGTTGGGTGGAGAGAGAGCTGGGCTGGGTTGGAGAGAGAGCTGGGTTGGGGACAGGGCTGGGCTGGGTTGGAGAGAGGGCTGGGCTGAGTTGGAGAAAGGGCTGGGTTGGAGAGAGAGCTGGGCTGGGTTGGAGAAAGGGCTGGGCTGGGTTGGAGAGAGGGCTGGGTTGGGTTGGAGAGAAGGCGTTGGGTTGGAGAGAAGGCTGGGTTGGGTTGGAGAGAGCTGGGCTGGGTTGGAGAGAGAGCTGGGCTGGGTTGGAGAGAGAGAGCTGGGCTGGGTTGGGGAGAGAGAGAGCTGGGTTGGGGAGAGAGAGAGCTGGGCTGGGTTGGAGAGGGGGCTGGGCTGGGTTGGAGAGGGGGCTGGGTTGGAGAGGGGGCTGGGTTGGAGAGGGGGCTGGGTTGAGAGAGAGCTGGGTTGGGGACAGGGCTGGGCTGGGTTGGAGAGAGGGCTGGGTTGGAGAAAGGGCTGGGTTGGAGAGAGAGCTGGGCTGGGTTGGAGAAAGGGCTGGGTTGGAGAGAGGGCTGGGTTGGGTTGGAGAGAAGGCTGGGTTGGGTTGGAGAGAAGGCTGGGTTGGGTTGGAGAGAGCTGGGCTGGGTTGGAGAGAGCTGGGCTGGGTTGGAGAAAGGGCTGGGCTGGGTTGGAGAGAAGGCTGGGTTGGGTTGGAGAGAAGGCTGGGTTGGGTTGGAGAGAGAGCAGGGTTGGGTTGGAGAGAGAGCTGGGCTGGGTTGGAGAGAGAGCTGGGTTGGAGAGAGAGCTGGGTTGGGTTGGAGAGAGAGCTGGGTTGGGTTGGAGAGAGAGCTGGGCTGGGTTGGAGAGGGGGCTGGGTTGGAGAGAGGGCTGGGCTGGGTTGGAGAGGGGGCTGGGCTGGGTTGGAGAGAGGGATGGGCTGGGTTGGAGAGAGGGCTGGGCTGGGTTGGAGAGAGAGCTGGGCTGGGTTGGAGAGAGGGCTGGGCTGGGTTGGAGAGGGGGCTGTGCTGGGTTGGAGAGGGGGCTGGGTTGGAGAGAGAACTGGGCTGGGTTGGAGAAAGGGCTGGGTTGGGTTGGA
Organism: Coregonus clupeaformis; assembly: GCF_020615455.1. Lineage (NCBI taxonomy): Eukaryota > Metazoa > Chordata > Actinopteri > Salmoniformes > Salmonidae > Coregonus > Coregonus clupeaformis. The sequence continues at coordinate 42,758,917 of NC_059218.1, read as the reverse complement.
GAGAGGGCTGGGCTGGGTTGAGAGAGAGGGCTGGGTTGGGTTGGAGAGAGGGCTGGGCTGGGTTGGAGAGAGAGAGCTGGGCTGGGTTGGAGAGGGGGCTGGGTTGGGTTGGAGAGAGGGCTGGGCTGGTTTGGAGAGAGAGAGCTGGGCTGGGTTGGAGAGAGAGAGCTGGGCTGGGCTGGGTTGGAGAGAGGGCTGGGTTGGGTTGGAGAGAAGGCTGGGTTGGGTTGGAGAGAGGGCTGGGTTGGGTTGGAGAGAAGGCTGGGTTTGGTTGGAGAGAGGGCTGGGTTGGGTTGGAGAGAGAGCTGGGCTGGGTTGGAGAGAGAGCTGGGTTGGGGACAGGGCTGGGCTGGGCTGGGTTGGAGAGAGGGCTGGGCTGGGTTGGAGAAAGGGCTGGGTTGGAGAGAGAGCTGGGCTGGGTTGGAGAAAGGGCTGGGCTGGGTTGGAGAGAAGGCTGGGTTGGGTTGGAGAGAAGGCTGGGTTGGGTTGGAGAGAGCTGGGCTGGGTTGGAGAGAGAGCTGGGTTGGGTTGGAGAGAGAGCTGGGCTGGGTTGGAGAGAGAGCTGGGTTGGGGACAGGGCTGGGCTGGGTTGGAGAGAGGGCTGGGCTGGGTTGGAGAAAGGGCTGGGTTGGAGAGAGAGCTGGGCTGGGTTGGAGAAAGAGAGCTGGGCTGGGTTGGAAAGAGAGAGCTGGGCTGGGTTGGAGAGAGAGAGAGCTGGGCTGGGTTGGAGAGGGGGCTGGGTTGGAGAGAGAGCTGGGCTGGGTTCGAGAAAGGGCTGGGCTGGGTTGGAGAGAGGGCTGGGCTGGGTTGGAGAGAGGGCTGGGTTGGGTTGGAGAGAAGGCTGGGTTGGGTTGGAGAGAGGGCTGGGTTGGGTTGGAGAGAGAGCTGGGCTGGGTTGGAGAGAGAGCTGGGTTGGGGACAGGGCTGGGCTGGGTTGGAGAGAGGGCTGGGCTGAGTTGGAGAAAGGGCTGGGTTGGAGAGAGAGCTGGGCTGGGTTGGAGAAAGGGCTGGGCTGGGTTGGAGAGAGGGCTGGGTTGGGTTGGAGAGAAGGCTGGGTTGGGTTGGAGAGAAGGCTGGGTTGGGTTGGAGAGAGCTGGGCTGGGTTGGAGAGAGAGCTGGGCTGGGTTGGAGAGAGAGAGCTGGGCTGGGTTGGGGAGAGAGAGAGCTGGGCTGGGTTGGGGAGAGAGAGAGCTGGGCTGGGTTGGAGAGGGGCTGGGCTGGGTTGGAGAGGGGCTGGGTTGGAGAGGGGCTGGGTTGGAGAGGGGGCTGGGTTGGAGAGAGAGCTGGGTTGGGGACAGGGCTGGGCTGGGTTGGAGAGAGGGCTGGGTTGGAGAAAGGGCTGGGTTGGAGAGAGAGCTGGGCTGGGTTGGAGAAAGGGCTGGGTTGGAGAGAGGGCTGGGTTGGGTTGGAGAGAAGGCTGGGTTGGGTTGGAGAGAAGGCTGGGTTGGGTTGGAGAGAGCTGGGCTGGGTTGGAGAGAGAGCTGGGCTGGGTTGGAGAAAGGGCTGGGCTGGGTTGGAGAGAAGGCTGGGTTGGGTTGGAGAGAAGGCTGGGTTGGGTTGGAGAGAGAGCAGGGTTGGGTTGGAGAGAGAGCTGGGCTGGGTTGGAGAGAGAGCTGGGTTGGAGAGAGAGCTGGGTTGGGTTGGAGAGAGAGCTGGGTTGGGTTGGAGAGAGAGCTGGGCTGGGTTGGAGAGGGGGCTGGGTTGAGAGAGGGCTGGGCTGGGTTGGAGAGGGGCTGGGCTGGGTTGGAGAGAGGGATGGGCTGGGTTGGAGAGAGGGCTGGGCTGGGTTGGAGAGAGAGCTGGGCTGGGTTGGAGAGAGGGCTGGGCTGGGTTGGAGAGGGGCTGTGCTGGGTTGGAGAGGGGGCTGGGTTGGAGAGAGAACTGGGCTGGGTTGGAGAAAGGGCTGGGTTGGGTTGGAGAGAGGGCTGGGCTGGGTTGGAGAGAGGGCTGGGTTGGGTTGGAGAGAGGGCTGGGCTGGGTTGGAGAGAGAGAGCTGGGCTGGGTTGGAGAGGGGCTGGGTTGGGTTGGAGAGAGGGCTGGGCTGGTTTGGAGAGAGAGAGCTGGGCTGGGTTGGAGAGAGAGAGCTGGGCTGGGTTGGGTTGGAGAGAGAGCTGGGCTGGGTTGGAGAAAGGGCTGGGTTGGGTTGGAGAGAGGGCTGGGTTGGGTTGGAGAGAAGGCTGGGTTGGGTTGGAGAGAGGGCTGGGTTGGGTTGGAGAGAGAGCTGGGCTGGGTTGGAGAGAGAGCTGGGTTGGGGACAGGGCTGGGCTGGGTTGGAGAGAGGGCTGGGCTGGGTTGGAGAAAGGGCTGGGTTGGAGAGAGAGCTGGGCTGGGTTGGAGAAAGGGCTGGGTTGGGTTGGAGAGAAGGCTGGGTTGGGTTGGAGAGAAGGCTGGGTTGGGTTGGAGAGAGCTGGGCTGGGTTGGAGAGAGAGCTGGGCTGGGTTGGAGAGAGGGCTGGGCTGGGTTGGAGAGAGAGAGCTGGGCTGGGTTGGAGAGAGAGAGCAGGGCTGGGTTGGAGAGGGGGCTGGGCTGGGTTGGAGAGGGGGCTGGGTTGGAGAGAGAGCTGGGCTGGGTCAAGGAGGTGAGTTACTAGAGGGAGACCGTGAGTCCTGTTCTATAGAGAGAGGGCTGGGGAGAGGGCTGGGCTGGGTTGGAGAGAGGGCTGGGCTGGGTTGGAGAGGGGGCTGGGCTGGGTTGGAGAGGGGGCTGGGCTGGGTTGGAGAGAGGGCTGGGCTGGGTTGGAGAGAGGGCTGGGCTGGGTTGGAGAGAGAGCTGGGCTGGGTTGGAGAGAGGGCTGGGCTGGGTTGGAGAGGGGGCTGTGCTGGGTTGGAGAGAGAGAGCTGGGCTGGGTTGGAGAGAGAACTGGGCTGGGTTGGAGAAAGGGCTGGGTTGGGTTGGAGAGAGGGCTGGGCTGGGTTGGAGAGAGGGCTGGGTTGGGTTGGAGAGAGGGCTGGGCTGGGTTGGTGAGAGAGAGCTGGGCTGGGTTGGAGAGGGGGTTGGGTTGGAGAGAGGGCTGGGCTGGGTTGGAGAGAGAGAGCTGGGCTGGGTTGGAGAGAGAGAGCTGGGCTGGGTTGGAGAGACAGAGCTGGGCTGGGTTGGAGAGGGGGCTGGGTTGGAGAGAGAGCTGGGCTGGGTTGGAGAAAGGGCTGGGCTGGGTTGGAGAGAGGGCTGGGTTGGAGAGAGGGCTGGGTTGGGTTGGAGAGAAGGCTGGGTTGGAGAGAGAGCTGGGCTGGGTTGGAGAAAGGGCTGGGTTGGGTTGGAGAGAAGGCTGGGTTGGGTTGGAGAGAAGGCTGGGTTGGGTTGGAGAGAGCTGGGCTGGGTTGGAGAGAGAGCTGGGCTGGGTTGGAGAGAGAGCTGGGCTGGGTTGGAGAGAGAGCTGGGCTGGGTTGGAGAGAGGGCTGGGCTGGGTTGGAGAGAGAGAGAGCTGGGCTGGGTTGGAGAGAGAGAGCAGGGCTGGGTTGGAGAGGGGGCTGGGCTGGGTTGGAGAGGGGCTGGGTTGGAGAGAGGGGCTGGGTTGGAGAGAGCTGGGCTGGGTCAAGGAGGTGAGTTACTAGAGGGAGACCGTGAGTCCTGTTCTATAGAGAGAGGGCTGGGGAGAGGGCTGGGCTGGGTTGGAGAGAGGGCTGGGCTGGGTTGGAGAGGGGCTGGGCTGGGTTGGAGAGGGGGCTGGGCTGGGTTGGAGAGAGGGCTGGGCTGGGTTGGAGACAGGGCTGGGCTGGGTTGGAGAGAGAGCTGGGCTGGGTTGGAGAGGGGCTGGGCTGGGTTGGAGAGGGGCTGGGTTGGAGAGAGAGAGCTGGGCTGGGTTGGAGAGAGAACTGGGCTGGGTTGGAGAGAGGGCTGGGTTGGGTTGAAGAGAGAGAGGGCTGGGCTGGGTTGGAGAGAGGGTTGGGTTGGAGAGAGGGATGGGCTGGGTTGGAGAGAGAGAGCTGGGCTGGGTTGGAGAGAGGGCTGGGTTGGGTTGGAGAGAGGGCTGGGCTGGGTTGGAGAGAGAGAGCTGGGCTGGGTTGGAGAGAGAGAGCTGGGCTGGGTTGGAGAGGGCTGGGTTAGAGAGAGAGTTGGGCTGGGTTGGAGAAAGGGCTGGGCTGGGTTGGAGAGAGGGCCTGGTTGGGTTGGAGAGAAGGCTGGGTTGGGTTGGGGAGAGGGCTGGGTTGGGTTGGAGAGAGAGCTGGGCTGGGTTGAAGAGAGAGCTGGGTTGGGGGCTGGGCTGGGTTGGAGAGAGGGCTGGGCTGGGTTGGAGAAAGGGCTGGGTTGGAGAGAGAGCTGGGCTGGGTTGGAGAGAGAGCTGGGCTGGGTTGGAGAAAGAGCTGGGCTGGGTTGGAGAGAAGGCTGGGTTGGGTTGGAGAGAAGGCTGGGTTGGGTTGGAGAGAAGGCTGGGTTGGGTTGGAGAGAGAGCTGAGCTGGGTTGGAGAGAGAGCTGGGTTGGGTTGGAGAGAGAGCTGGGTTGGGTTGGAGAGAGAGCTGGGTTGGGTTGGAGAGAGAGCTGGGTTGGGTTGGAGAGAGAGCTGTGTTGGGTTAGAGAGAGAGCTGGGTTGGGTTGGAGAGAGAGCTGGGTTGGGTTGGAGAGAGAGCTGGGCTGGGTTGGAGAGAGAGCTGGGCTGGGTTGGAGAGGGGCTGGGTTGGAGAGAGGGCTGGGCTGGGTTGGAGAGGTGGCTGGGCTGGGTTGGAGAGAGGGCTGGGCTGGGTTGGAGAGAGAGCTGGGCTGGGTTGGAGAGGGGGCTGGGCTGGTTTGGAGAGGGGGCTGGGTTGGAGAGTGAGAGCTGGGCTGGGTTGGAGAGAGAACTGGGCTGGGGACAGGGCTGGGCTGGGTTGGAGAGAGGGCTGGGTTGGGTTGGAGAGAGGGCTGGGCTGGGTTGGAGAGAGGGCTGGGTTGGGTTGGAGAGAGGGCTGGGCTGGGTTGGAGAGAGAGAGCTGGGCTGGGTTGGAGAGAGGGCTGGGTTGGGTTGGAGAGAGGGCTGGGCTGGGTTGGAGAGAGAGAGCTGGGCTGGGTTGAGAGAGAGAGCTGGGCTGGGTTGGAGAGGGGGCTGGGTTGAGAGAGAGCTGGGCTGGGTTGGAGAAAGGGCTGGGCTGGGTTGGAGAGAGGGCTGGGTTGGGTTGGAGAGAAGGCTGGGTTGGGTTGGAGAGAGGGCTGGGTTGGGTTGGAGAGAGAGCTGGGCTGGGTTGGAGGGAGAGCTGGGTTGGGGACAGGGCTGGGCTGGGTTGGAGAGAGGGCTGGGCTGGGTTGGAGATAGGGCTGGGCTGGGTTGGAGAAAGAGCTGGGCTGGGCTGGGTTGGAGAAAGAGCTGGGCTGGGTTGGAGAAAGGGCTGGGCTGGGTTGGAGAGAGGGCTGGGTTGGGTTGAGAGAAGGCTGGGTTGGGTTGGAGAGAGCTGGGCTGGGTTGGAGAGAGAGCTGGGTTGGGTTGGAGAGAGAGCAGGGTTGGGTTGGAGAGAGAGCAGGGTTGGGTTGGAGAGAGAGCTGGGTTGGGTTGGAGAGAGAACTGGGCTGGGGACAGGGCTGGGCTGGGTTGGAGAGAGGGCTGGGTTGGGTTGGAGAGAGGGCTGGGTTGGGTTGGAGAGAGGGCTGGGTTGGAGAGAGAGAGCTGGGCTGGGTTGGAGAGAGGGCTGGGTTGGGTTGGAGAGAGGGCTGGGCTGGGTTGGAGAGAGAGAGCTGGGCTGGGTTGGAGAGAGAGAGCTGGGCTTGGTTGGAGAGGGGGCTGGGTTGGAGAGAGAGCTGGGCTGGGTTGGAGAAAGGGCTGGGCTGGGTTGGAGAGAGGGCTGGGTTGGGTTGGAGAGAAGGCTGGGTTGGGTTGGAGAGAGGGCTGGGTTGGGTTGGAGAGAGAGCTGGGCTGGGTTGGAGGGAGAGCTGGGTTGGGGACAGGGCTGGGCTGGGTTGGAGAGAGGGCTGGGCTGGGTTGGAGAGAGGGCTGGGCTGGGTTGGAGAAAGAGCTGGGCTGGGCTGGGTTGGAGAAAGAGCTGGGCTGGGTTGGAGAAAGGGCTGGGCTGGGTTGGAGAGAGGGCTGGGTTGGGTTGGAGAGAAGGCTGGGTTGGGTTGGAGAGAGCTGGGCTGGGTTGGAGAGAGAGCTGGGTTGGGTTGGAGAGAGAGCAGGGTTGGGTTGGAGAGAGAGCTGGGTTGGGTTGGAGAGAGAGCTGGGCTGGGTTGGAGAGAGAGCTGGGTTGGAGAGAGAGCTGGGTTGGGTTGGAGAGAGAGCTGGGTTGGGTTGGAGAGAGAGCTGGGCTGGGTTGGAGAGAGGGCTGGGCTGGGTTGGAGAGAGGGCTGGGCTGGGTTGGAGAGAGAGCTGGGCTGGGTTGGAGAGAGGGCTGGGCTGGGTTGGAGAGGGGGCTGGGCTGGGTTGGAGAGGGGGCTGGGTTGGAGAGAGAGAGCTGGGCTGGGTTGGAGAGAGAACTGGGCTGGGTTGGAGAGTGGGTTGGGCTGGGTTGGAGAGAGAGAGCTGGGCTGGGTTGGAGAGAGGGCTGGGTTGGGTTGGAGAGAGGGCTGGGCTGGGTTGGAGAGAGAGAGCTGGGCTGGGTTGGAGAGAGAGAGCTGGGCTGGGTTGGAGAGAGAGAGCTGGGCTGGGTTGGAGAGAGAGAGCTGGGCTGGGTTGGAGAGGGGGCTGGGCTGGGTTGGAGAAAGGGCTGGGTTGGGTTGGAGAGAAGGCTGGGTTGGGTTGGAGAGAAGGCTGGGCTGGGTTGGAGAGAGGGCTGGGCTGGGTTGGAGAGAGAGCTGGGCTGGGTTGGAGAGAGCTGGGCTGGGTTGGAGAGAGAGCTGGGTTGGGTTGGAGAGAGAGCTGGGCTGGGTTGGAGAGAGAGCTGGGTTGGAGAGAGCTGGGTTGGAGAGAGAGCTGGGTTGGGTTGGAGAGAGAGCTGGGTTGGGTTGGAGAGAGAGCTGGGTTGGGTTGGAGAGAGAGCTGGGCTGGGTTGGAGAGAGAGCTGGGCTGGGTTGGAGAGGGGGCTGGGTTGGAGAGAGGGCTGGGCTGGGTTGGAGAGGGGCTGGGTTGGGTTGGAGAGAGGGCTGGGCTGGGTTTTAGAGTGGGCTGGGTTGGGTTGGAGAGAAGGCTGGGTTGTGTTGGAGAGAGGGCTGGGTTGGGTTGGAGAGAGAGCTGGGCTGGGTTGGAGAGAGAGCTGGGTTGGGGGCTGGGCTGGGTTGGAGAGAGGGCTGGGCTGGGTTGGAGAAAGGGCTGGGTTGGAGAGAGAGCTGGGCTGGGTTGGAGAAAGGGCTGGGCTGGGTTGGAGAGAGGGCTGGGTTGGGTTGGAGAGAAGGCTGGGTTGGGTTGGAGAGAAGGCTGGGTTGGGTTGGAGAGAAGGCTGGGTTGGGTTGGAGAGAGAGCAGGGTTGAGTTGGAGAGAGAGCTGGGTTGGGTTGGAGAGAGAACTGGGCTGGGTTGGAGAGAGAGCTGGGTTGGAGAGAGAGCTGGGTTGGGTTGGAGAGAGAGCTGGGTTGGGTTGGAGAGAGAGCTGGGCTGGGTTGGAGAGAGAGCTGGGTTGGGTTGGAGAGAGAGCTGGGCTGGGTTGGAGAGAGAGCTGGGTTGGGTTGAAGAGAGAGCTGTGTTGGGTTGGAGAGAGAGCTGGGTTGGGTTGGAGAGAGAGCTGGGTTGGGTTGGAGAGAGCTGGGCTGGGTTGGGGAGAGAGCTGGGCTGGGTTAAGGAGAGAGCTGGGCTGGGTTAAGGAGAGAGCTGGGCTGGGTTGGAGAGAGCTGGGCTGGGTTGGAGAGAGAGCTGGGTTGGAGAGAGAGCTGGGCTGGGTTGGAGAGAGAGTTTGGTTGGGTTGGAGAGAGCTGGGCTGGGTTGGAGAGAGCTGGGCTGGGTTGGAGAGAGAGCTGGGTTGGAGAGAGAGCTGGGCTGGGTTGGAGAGAGAGTTTGGTTGGGTTGGAGAGAGCTGGGCTGGGTTGGAGAGAGAGCTGGGCTGGGTTAAGGAGAGAGCTGGGCTGGGTTAAGGAGAGAGCATGGCTGGGTTAAGGAGAGAGCTGGGCTGGGTTAAGGAGAGAGCTGGGCTTGGTTGGAGAGACAGCTGGGTTGGAGAGAGAGCTGGGCTGGGTTGGAGAGAGGGCTGGGTTGGGTTGGAGAGAGGGCTGGGCTGGGTTGCAGAGTGGGCTGGGTTGGGTTGGAGAGAAGGCTGGGTTGTGTTGGAGAGAGGGCTGGGTTGGGTTGGAGAGAGAGCTGGGCTGGGTTGGAGAGAGAGCTGGGTTGGGGGCTGGGCTGGGTTGGAGAAAGGGCTGGGTTGGAGAGAGAGCTGGGCTGGGTTGGAGAAAGGGCTGGGCTGGGTTGGAGAGAGGGCTGGGTTGGGTTGGAGAGAAGGCTGGGTTGGGTTGGAGAGAAGGCTGGGTTGGGTTGGAGAGAAGGCTGGGTTGGGTTGGAGAGAGAGCAGGGTTGAGTTGGAGAGAGAGCTGGGTTGGGTTGGAGAGAGAGCTGGGCTGGGTTGGAGAGAGAGCTGGGTTGGAGAGAGAGCTGGGTTGGGTTGGAGAGAGAGCTGGGTTGGGTTGGAGAGAGAGCTGGGCTGGGTTGGAGAGAGAGCTGGGTTGGGTTGGAGAGAGAGCTGGGCTGGGTTGGAGAGAGAGCTGGGTTGGGTTGAAGAGAGAGCTGGGTTGGGTTGGAGAGAGAGCTGGGTTGGGTTGGAGAGAGAGCTGGGTTGGGTTGGAGAGAGAGCTGGGTTGGGTTGGAGAGAGAGCTGGGCTGGGTTAAGGAGAGAGCTGGGCTGGGTTAAGGAGAGAGCTGGGCTGGGTTGGAGAGAGCTGGGCTGGGTTGGAGAGAGAGCTGGGTTGGAGAGAGAGCTGGGCTGGGTTGGAGAGAGAGTTTGGTTGGGTTGGAGAGAGCTGGGCTGGGTTGGAGAGAGAGCTGGGCTGGGTTAAGGAGAGAGCTGGGCTGGGTTAAGGAGAGAGCATGGCTGGGTTAAGGAGAGAGCTGGGCTGGGTTAAGGAGAGAGCTGGGCTTGGTTGGAGAGACAGCTGGGTTGGAGAGAGAGCTGGGCTGGGTTGGAGAGAGCTGGGCTGGTTTGGAGAGAGAGCTGGGCTGGTTTGGAGAGAGAGCTGGATTGGGTTGGAGAGAGAGCTGGGTTGGGTTGGAGAGAGCTGGGTTGGAGAGAGAGCTGGGCTGGGTTGGAGAGAGAGCTGGGTTGGAGAGAGAGCTGGGCTGGGTTGGAGAGAGAGCTGGGCTGGGTTGGAGAGAGAGCTGGGTTGGGTTGGAGAGAGAGCTGGGTTGGGTTGGAGAGAGAGCTGGGTTGGGTTGAAGAGAGCTGGGTTGGGTTGGAGAGAGAGCTGGG